>NW_026947913.1:0-91237 GCF_034190915.1 Cavia porcellus | reverse complement strand
TGTTACATTGGATTCACTAGTAGGAGTGAGAAAAACATCAGGGGTTGTTCGCATTGTATGGGTGTGTGTTACATTGGATTCACTAGTAGGAGTGAGAAAAACATCACGGGGTGGTGCGCATTGTATGGGTGTGTGTTACATTACATTCACTAGTAGGAGTGAGAAAAACATCACGGGGTGGTGCGCATTGTATGGGTGTGTGTTACATTACATTCACTAGTAGCAGTGAGAAAAACATCACGGGGTGGTGCGCATTGTATGGGTGTGTGTTACATTACATTCACTAGTAGCAGTGAGAAAAACATCACGGGGTGGTGCGCATCGTATAGGTGTGTGTTACATTAGATTCACTAGTAGCAGTGAGAAAAACATCACGGGGTGGTGCGCATCGTATGGGTGTGTGTTACATTAGATTCAATAGTAGCAGTGAGAAAAACATCACGGGGTGGTACGCATCATATGGGTGTGTGTTACATTACTTTCACTAGTAGCAGTGAGAAAAACATCACGGGGTGGTGCGCATCGTATGGGTGTGTGTTACATTACTTTCACTAGTAGCAGTGAGAAAAACATCACGGGGTGGTGCGCATTGTATGGGTGTGTGTTACATTGGATTCACTAGTAGGAGTGAGAAAAACATCAAGGGGTGGTGCGCATTGTATGGGTGTGTGTTACATTGGATTCACTAGTAGGAGTGAGAAAAACATCACGGGGTGGTGCGCATTGTATGGGTGTGTGTTACATTGGATTCACTAGTAGGAGTGAGAAAAACATCACGGGGTGGTGCGCATTGTATGGGTGTGTGTTACATTGGATTCACTAGTAGGAGTGAGAAAAACATCACGGGGTGGTGCGCATTGTATGGGTGTGTGTTACATTGGATTCACTAGTAGGAGTGAGAAAAACATCACGGGGTGGTGCGCATTGTATGGGTGTGTGTTACATTACATTCACTAGTAGGAGTGAGAAAAACATCACGGGGTGGTGCGCATTGTATGGGTGTGTGTTACATTATATTCACTAGTAGCAGTGAGAAAAACATCACGGGGTGGTGCGCATTGTATGGGTGTGTGTTACATTACATTCACTAGTAGCAGTGAGAAAAACATCACGGGGTGGTGCGCATTGTATGGGTGTGTGTTACATTAGATTCACTAGTACTAGTGAGAAAAACATCACGGGGTGGTGCGCATTGTATGGGTGTGTGTTACATTAGATTCACTAGTAGGAGTGAGAAAAACATCACGGGGTGGTGCGCATTGTATGGGTGTGTGTTACATTGGATTCACTAGTAGCAGTGAGAAAAACATCACGGGGTGATGCGCATTGTATGGGTGTGTGTTACATTGGATTCACTAGTAGGAGTGAGAAAAACATCACGGGGTGGTGCGCATTGTATGGTTGTGTGTTACATTGGATTCACAAGTAGGAGTGAGAAAAACATCACGGGGTGGTGCGCATTGTATGGGTGTGTGTTACATTGGATTCACTAGTAGGAGTGAGAAAAACATCACGGGGTGGTGCGCATTGTATGGCTGTGTGTTACACTGGATTCACTAGTAGCAGTGAGAAAAACATCAAGGGGTGGTGCGCATTGTATGGGTGTGTGTTACATTGGATTCACTAGTAGGAGTGAGAAAAACATCACGGTGTGGTGCGCATTGTATGGGTGTGTGTTACATTAGATTCACTAGTAGGAGTGAGAAAAACATCACGGGGTGGTGCGCATTGTATGGGTGTGTTTTACATTACATTCACTAGTAGCAGTGAGAAAAACATCACGGGGTGGTGCGCATTGTATGGGTGTGTGTTACATTACATTCACTAGTAGGAGTGAGAAAAACATCACGGGGTGGTGCGCATTGTATGGGTGTGTGTTACATTACATTCACTAGTAGGAGTGAGAAAAACATCACGGGGTGGTGCGCATTGTATGGGTGTGTGTTACATTAGATTCACTACTAGCAGTGAGAAAAACATCACGGGGTGGTGCGCATGGTATGGGTGTGTGTTACATTACATTCACTAGTAGGAGTGAGAAAAACATCACGGGGTGGTGCGCATTGTATGGGTGTGTGTTACATTAGATTCACTATTAGGAGTGAGAAAAACATCACGGGGTGGTGCGCATTGTATGGGTGTGTGTTACATTCACTAGTAGGAGTGAGAAAAACATCACGGGGTGGTGCGCATTGTATTGGTGTGTGTTACATTACATTCACTAGTAGGAGTGAGAAAAACATCACGGGGTGGTGCGCATTGTATGGGTGTGTGTTACATTACATTCACTAGTAGCAGTGAGAAAAACATCACGGGGTGGTGCGCATTGTATGGGTGTGTGTTACATTACATTCACTAGTAGGAGTGAGAAAAACATCACGGCGTGGTGCGCATTGTATGGGTGTGTGTTACATTAGATTCACTAGTATTAGTGAGAAAAACATCACGGGGTGGTGCGCATTGTATGGGTGTGTGTTACATTACATTCACTAGTAGGAGTGAGAAAAACATCACGGGGTGGTGCGCATTGTATGGGTGTGTGTTACATTAGATTCACTAGTAGGAGTGAGAAAATCATCACGGGGTGGTGCGCATGGTATGGGTTTGTGTTACATTACATTCACTCGTAGGAGTGAGAAAAACATCACGGGGTAGTGCGCATGGTATGGGTGTGTGTTATATTACATTCACTAGTATGAGTGAGAAAAACATCACGGGGTGGTGCGCATTGTATGGGTGTGTGTTACATTACATTCACAAGTGGGAGTGAGAAAATCATCACGGGGTGGTGCGCATTGTATGGGTGTGTGTTACATTACATTCACTAGTAGGAGTGAGAAAAACATCACGGGGTGGTGCGCATTGTATGTGTGTGTTACATTACATTCACTAGTAGGAGTGAGAAAAACATCACGGGGTGGTGCGCATTGTATGGGTGTGTGTTACATTACATTCACTAGTAGGAGTGAGAAAAACATCACGGGGTGGTGCGCATTGTATGGGTGTGTGTTACATTACATTCACTAGTGGGAGTGAGAAAAACATCACGGGGTGGTGCGCATTGTATGGGTGTGTGTTACGTTACATTCACTAGTGGGAGTGAGAAAAACATCACGGGGTGGTGCGCATTGTATGGGTGTGTGTTACGTTACATTCACTAGTGGGAGTGAGAAAAACATCACGGGGTGGTGCGCATTGTATGGGTGTGTGTTACATTACATTCACAAGTGGGAGTGAGAAAATCATCACGGGGTGGTGCGCATTGTATGGGTGTGTGTTACATTACATTCACTAGTAGGAGTGAGAAAAACATCACGGGGTGGTGCGCATTGTATGGGTGTGTGTTACATTACATTCACAAGTAGGAGTGAGAAAAACTTCACGGGGTGGTGCGTATTGTATGGGTGTGTGTTACATTACATTCACTAGTGGGAGTGAGAAAAACAGAACGGGGTGGTGCGCATTGTATGGGTGTGTGTTACATTACATTCACTAGTGGGAGTGAGAAAAACATCACGGGGTGGTGCGCATTGTATGGGTGTGTGTTACGTTACATTCACTAGTGGGAGTGAGAAAAACATCACGGGGTTGTGCGCATTGTATGGGTGTGTGTTACGTTACATTCACTAGTGGGAGTGAGAAAAACATCACGGGGTGGTGCGCATTGTATGGGTGTGTGTTACATTACATTCACAAGTGGGAGTGAGAAAATCATCACGGGGTGGTGCGCATTGTATGGGTGTGTGTTACATTACATTCACTAGTAGGAGTGAGAAAAACATCACGGGGTGGTGCGCATTGTATGGGTGTGTGTTACGTTACATTCACTAGTGGGAGTGAGAAAAACATCACGGGGTGGTGCGCATTGTATGGGTGTGTGTTACGTTACATTCACTAGTGGGAGTGAGAAAAACATCACGGGGTGGTGCGCATTGTATGGGTGTGTGTTACATTACATTCACAAGTGGGAGTGAGAAAATCATCACGGGGTGGTGCGCATTGTATGGGTGTGTGTTACATTGGATTCACTAGTAGGAGTGAGAAAAACATCACGGGGTGGTGTGCATTGTATGGGTGTGTGTTACATTACATTCACAAGTAGGAGTGAGAAAAACTTCACGGGGTGGTGCGCATTGTATGGGTGTGTGTTACATTACATTCACTAGTGGGAGTGAGAAAAACATCACGGGGTGGTGCGCATTGTATGGGTGTGTGTTACATTACATTCACTAGTGGGAGTGAGAAAAACATCACGGGGTGGTGCGCATTGTATGGGTGTGTGTTACATTACATTCACTAGTGGGAGTGAGAAAAACATCACGGGGTGGTGCGCATTGTATGGGTGTGTGTTACATTACATTCACTAGTGGGAGTGAGAAAAACATCACGGGGTGGTGCGCATTGTATGGGTGTGTGTTACATTACATTCACTAGTGGGAGTGAGAAAAACATCACGGGGTGGTGCGCATTGTATGGGTGTGTGTTACATTACATTCACTAGTGGGAGTGAGAAAAACATCACGGGGTGGTGCGCATTGTATGGGTGTGTGTTACATTACATTCACTAGTGGGAGTGAGAAAATGATCACGGGGTGGTGCGCTTTGTATGGCTGTGTGTTACATTACATTCACTAGTGGGAGTGAGAAAAACATCACGGGGTGGTGCGCATTGTATGGGTGTGTGTTACATTACATTCACTAGTAGGAGTGAGAAAAACATCACGGGGTGGTGCGCATTGTATGGATGTGTGTTACACTACATTCACTACTAGGAGTGAGAAAAACATCACGGGGTGGTGCGCATTGTATGGGTGTGTGTTACACTACATTCACTGGTAGGAGTGAGAAAAACATCACGGGGTGGTGCGCATTGTATGGGTGTGTGTTACATTACATTCACTAGTAGCAGTGAGAAAAACATCACGGGGTGGTGCGCATTGTATGGGTGTGTGTTACATTACATTCACTAGTAGGAGTGAGAAAAACATCACGGGGTGGTGCGCATTGTATGGGTGTGTGTTACATTACATTCACTAGTAGCAGTGAGAAAAACATCACGGGGTGGTGCGCATTGTATGGGTGTGTGTTACATTACATTCACTAGTAGCAGTGAGAAAAACATCACGGGGTGGTGCGCATTGTACGGGTGTGTGTTACATTACATTCACTAGTAGGAGTGCGAAAAACGTCACGGGGTGGTGCGCATTGTATGGGTGTGTGTTACATTACATTCACTAGTAGGAGTGAGAAAAACATCACGGGGTGGTGCGCATTGTATGGGTGTGTGTTACATTACATTCACAAGTAGGAGTGAGAAAAACATCACGGGGTGGTGCGTATTGTATGGGTGTGTGTTACATTACATTCACTAGTGGGAGTGAGAAAAACATCACGGGGTGGTGCGCATTGTATGGGTGTGTGTTACATTACATTCACTAGTGGGAGTGAGAAAAACATCACGGGGTGGTGCGCATTGTATGGGTGTGTGTTACATTACATTCACTAGTAGGAGTGAGAAAAACATCACGGGGTGGTGCGCATTGTATGGGTGGGTGTTACATTACATTCACTAGTGGGAGTGAGAAAATCATCACGGGGTGGTGCGCATTGTATGGCTGTGTGTTACATTACATTCACTAGTGGGAGTGAGAAAAACATCACGGGGTGGTGCGCATTGTATGGTTGTGTGTTACATTACATTCACTAGTACGAGTGAGAAAAACATCACGGGGTGGTGCGCATTGTATGGGTGTGTGTTACATTACATTCACTAGTAGGAGTGAGAAAAACATCACGGGGTGGTGCGCATTGTATGGGTGTGTGTTACATTGGATTCACTAGTAGCAGTGAGAAAAACATCACGGGGTGGTGCGCATTGTATGGGTGTGTGTTACATTGGATTCACTAGTAGCAGTGAGAAAAACATCACGGGGTGGTGCGCATTGTATGGGTGTGTGTTACATTGGATTCACTAGTAGGAGTGAGAAAAACATCACGGGGTGGTGCGCATTGTATGGGTGTGTGTTACATTGGATTCACTAGTAGGAGTGAGAAAAACATCACGGGGTGGTGCGCATTGTATGGGTGTGTGTTACATTGGATTCACTAGTAGGAGTGAGAAAAACATCACGGGGTGGTGCGCATTGTATGGGTGTGTGTTACATTGGATTCACTAGTAGGAGTGAGAAAAACATCACGTGGTGGTGCGCATTGTATGGGTGTGTGTTACATTACATTCACTAGTAGCAGTGAGAAAAACATCACGGGGTGGTGCGTATTGTATGGGTGTGTGTTACATTACATTCACTAGTAGCAGTGAGAAAAACATCACGGGGTGGTGCGCATCGTATGGGTGTGTGTTACATTAGATTCACTAGTAGCAGTGAGAAAAAAATCACGGGGTGGTGCGCATCGTATGGGTGTTTGTTACATTAGATTCAATAGTAGCAGTGAGAAAAACATCACGGGGTGGTGCGCATCGTATGGGTGTGTGTTACATTACATTCACTAGTAGGAGTGAGAAAAACATCACGGGGTGGTGCGCATCGTATGGGTGTGTGTTACATTACATTCACTAGTAGCAGTGAGAAAAACATCACGGGGTGGTGCGCATCGTATGGGTGTGTGTTACATTGGATTCACTAGTAGGAGTGAGAAAAACATCACGGGGTGGTGCGCATTGTATGGGTGTGTGTTACATTGGATTCACTAGTAGGAGTGAGAAAAACATCACGGGGTGGTGCGCATTGTATGGGTGTGTGTTACATTGGATTCACTAGTAGGAGTGAGAAAAACATCACGGGGTGGTGCGCATCGTATGGGTGTGTGTTACATTGGATTCACTAGTAGGAGTGAGAAAAACATCACGGGGTGGTGCGCATTGTATGGGTGTGTGTTACATTACATTCACTAGTAGGAGTGAGAAAAACATCACGGGGTGGTGCGCATTGTATGTGTGTGTTACATTACATTCACTAGTAGGAGTGAGAAAAACCTCACGGGTTGGTGCGCATTGTATGGGTGTGTGTTACATTACATTCACTAGTAGGAGTGAGAAAAACATCACGGGGTGGTGCGCATTGTATGGGTGTGTGTTACATTACATTCACTAGTAGCAGTGAGAAAAACATCACGGGGTGGTGCGCATTGTATGGGTGTGTGTTACATTACATTCACTAGTGGGAGTGAGAAAAACATCACGGGGTGGTGCGCATTGTATGGGTGTGTGTTACATTACATTCACTAGTAGCAGTGAGAAAAACATCACGGGGTGGTGCGCATTGTATGGGTGTGTGTTACATTACATTCACTAGTGGGAGTGAGAAAAACATCACGGGGTGGTGCGCATTGTATGGGTGTGTGTTACATTACATTCACTAGTAGCAGTGAGAAAAACATCACGGGGTGGTGCGCATCGTATGGGTGTGTGTTACATTGGATTCACTAGTAGGAGTGAGAAAAACATCACGGGGTGGTGCGCATTGTATGGGTGTGTGTTACATTGGATCCACTAGTAGGAGTGAGAAAAACATCACGGGGTGGTGCGCATTGTATGGGTGTGTGTTACATTGGATTCACTAGTAGGAGTGAGAAAAACATCACGGGGTGGTGCGCATCGTATGGGTGTGTGTTACATTGGATTCACTAGTAGGAGTGAGAAAAACATCACGGGGTGGTGCGCATTGTATGGGTGTGTGTTACATTACATTCACTAGTAGGAGTGAGAAAAACATCACGGGGTGGTGCGCATTGTATGTGTGTGTTACATTACATTCACTAGTAGGAGTGAGAAAAACATCACGGGGTGGTGCGCATTGTATGGGTGTGTGTTACATTACATTCACTAGTAGGAGTGAGAAAAACATCACGGGGTGGTGCGCATTGTATGGGTGTGTGTTACATTACATTCACTAGTAGCAGTGAGAAAAACATCACGGGGTGGTGCGCATTGTATGGGTGTGTGTTACATTACATTCACTAGTGGGAGTGAGAAAAACATCACGGGGTGGTGCGCATTGTATGGGTGTGTGTTACATTACATTCACTAGTAGCAGTGAGAAAAACATCACGGGGTGGTGCGCATTGTATGGGTGTGTGTTACATTACATTCACTAGTGGGAGTGAGAAAAACATCACGGGGTGGTGCGCATTGTATGGGTGTGTGTTACATTACATTCACTAGTAGCAGTGAGAAAAACATCACGGGGTGGTGCGCATCGTATGGGTGTGTGTTACATTGGATTCACTAGTAGGAGTGAGAAAAACATCACGGGGTGGTGCGCATTGTATGGGTGTGTGTTACATTGGATTCACTAGTAGGAGTGAGAAAAACATCACGGGGTGGTGCGCATTGTATGGGTGTGTGTTACATTGGATTCACTAGTAGGAGTGAGAAAAACATCACGGGGTGGTGCGCATCGTATGGGTGTGTGTTACATTGGATTCACTAGTAGGAGTGAGAAAAACATCACGGGGTGGTGCGCATTGTATGGGTGTGTGTTACATTACATTCACTAGTAGGAGTGAGAAAAACATCACGGGGTGGTGCGCATTGTATGTGTGTGTTACATTACATTCACTAGTAGGAGTGAGAAAAACATCACGGGGTGGTGCGCATTGTATGGGTGTGTGTTACATTACATTCACTAGTAGGAGTGAGAAAAACATCACGGGGTGGTGCGCATTGTATGGGTGTGTGTTACATTACATTCACTAGTAGCAGTGAGAAAAACATCACGGGGTGGTGCGCATTGTATGGGTGTGTGTTACATTACATTCACTAGTGGGAGTGAGAAAAACATCACGGGGTGGTGCGCATTGTATGGGTGTGTGTTACATTACATTCACTAGTAGCAGTGAGAAAAACATCACGGGGTGGTGCGCATTGTATGGGTGTGTGTTACATTGGATTCACTAGTAGCAGTGAGAAAAACATCACGGGGTGGTGCGCATTGTATGGGTGTGTGTTACATTGGATTCACTAGTAGGAGTGAGAAAAACATCACGGGGTGGTGCGCATTGTATGGGTGTGTGTTACATTGGATTCACTAGTAGGAGTGAGAAAAACATCACGGGGTGGTGCGCATTGTATGGGTGTGTGTTACATTGGATTCACTAGTAGGAGTGAGAAAAACATCACGGGGTGGTGCGCATTGTATGGGTGTGTGTTACATTGGATTCACTAGTAGGAGTGAGAAAAACATCACGGGGTGGTGCGCATTGTATGGGTGTGTGTTACATTACATTCACTAGTAGCAGTGAGAAAAACATCACGGGGTGGTGCGCATTGTATGGGTGTGTGTTACATTACATTCACTAGTAGCAGTGAGAAAAACATCACGGGGTGGTGCGCATCGTATGGGTGTGTGTTACATTAGATTCACTAGTAGCAGTGAGAAAAACATCACGGGGTGGTGCGCATCGTATGGGTGTGTGTTACATTAGATTCAATAGTAGCAGTGAGAAAAACATCACGGGGTGGTGCGCATCGTATGGGTGTGTGTTACATTACATTCACTAGTAGCAGTGAGAAAAACATCACGGGGTGGTGCGCATCGTATGGGTGTGTGTTACATTACATTCACTAGTAGCAGTGAGAAAAACATCACGGGGTGGTGCGCATCGTATGGGTGTGTGTTACATTGGATTCACTAGTAGGAGTGAGAAAAACATCACGGGGTGTTGCGCATTGTATGGGTGTGTGTTACATTGGATTCACTAGTAGGAGTGAGAAAAACATCACGGTGTGGTGCGCATTGTATGGGTGTGTGTTACATTGGATTCACTAGTAGGAGTGAGAAAAACATCACGGGGTGGTGCGCATTGTATGGGTGTGTGTTACATTGGATTCACTAGTAGGAGTGAGAAAAACATCACGGGGTGGTGCGCATTGTATGGGTGTGTGTTACATTGGATTCACTAGTAGGAGTGAGAAAAACATCACGGTGTGGTGCGCATTGTATGGGTGTGTGTTACATTACATTCACTAGTAGGCGTGAGAAAAACATCACGGGGTGGTGCGCATTGTATGGGTGTGTGTTACATTACATTCACTAGTAGCAGTGAGAAAAACATCACGGGGTGGTGCGCATTGTATGGGTGTGTGTTACATTACATTCACTAGTAGCAGTGAGAAAAACATCACGGGGTGGTGCGCATTGTATGGGTGTGTGTTACATTAGATTCACTAGTAGCAGTGAGAAAAACATCACGGGGTGGTGCGCATTGTATGGGTGTGTGTTACATTAGATTCACTAGTAGCAGTAAGAAAAACATCACGGGGTGGTGCGCATTGTATGGGTGTGTGTTACATTGGATTCACTAGTAGCAGTGAGAAAAACATCACGGGGTGGTGCGCATTGTGTGGGTGTGTGTTACATTGGATTCACTAGTAGGAGTGAGAAAAACATCACGGGGTGGTGCGCATTGTATGGGTGTGTGTTACATTGGATTCACAAGTAGGAGTGAGAAAAACATCACGGGGTGGTGCGCATTGTATGGGTGTGTGTTACGTTGGATTCACTAGTAGGAGTGAGAAAAACATAACGGGGTGGTGCGCATTGTATGGGTGTGTGTTACACTGGATTCACTAGTAGGAGTGAGAAAAACATCACGTGGTGGGGCGCATTGTATGGGTGTGTGTTACATTACATTCACTAGTAGGAGTGAGAAAAACATCACGGGGTGATGCGCATTGTATGGGTGTGTGTTACATTACATTCACTAGTAGGATTGAGAAAAACATCACGGGGTGGTGCGCATTGTATGGGTGTGTGTTACATTACATTCACTAGTAGGAGTGAGAAAAACATCACGGGGTGGTGCGCATTGTATGGGTGTGTGTTACATTACATTCACTAGTAGCAGTGAGAAAAACATCACGGGGTGGTGCGCATTGTATGGGTGTGTGTTACATTAGATTCACTAGTAGGAGTGAGAAAAACATCACGTGTTGGTGCGCATTGTATGGGTGTGTTTTACATTACATTCACTAGTAGCAGTGAGAAAAACATCACGGGGTGGTGCGCATTGTATGGGTGTGTGTTACATTACATTAACTAGTAGCAGTGAGAAAAACAACACGGGGTGGTGCGCATTGTATGGGTGTGTGTTACATTAGATTCACTAGTAGCAGTTAGAAAAACATCACGGGGTGGTGCGCATTGTATGGGTGTGTGTTACATTAGATTCACTAGTAGCAGTGAGAAAAACATCACGGGGTGGTGCGCATTGTATGGGTGTGTGTTACATTAGATTCACTAGTAGGAGTGAGAAAAACATCACGGGGTGGTGCGCATTGTATGGGTGTGTGTTACATTAGATTCACTAGTAGGAGTGAGAAAAACATCACGGGGTGGTGCGCATTGTATGGGTGTGTGTTACATTAGATTCACTAGTAGCAGTGAGAAAAACAACACGGGGTGGTGCGCATTGTATGGGTGTGTGTTACATTAGATTCACTAGTAGGAGTGAGAAAAACATCACGGCGTGTTGCGCATTGTATGGGTGTGTGTTACATTAGATTCACTAGTATTAGTGAGAAAAACATCACGGGGTGGTGCGCATTGTATGGGTGTGTGTTACATTACATTCACTAGTAGGAGTGAGAAAAACATCACGGGGTGGTGCGCATTGTATGGGTGTGTGTTACATTAGATTCACTAGTAGGAGTGAGAAAAACATCACGGGGTGGTGCGCATGGTATGGGTGCGTGTTACATTACATTCACTAGTAGCAGTGAGAAAAACAACACGGGGTGGTGCGCATTGTATGGGTGTGTGTTACATTGGATTCACTAGTAGCAGTGAGAAAAACATCACGGGGTGGTGCGCATTGTATGGGTGTGTGTTACATTGGATTCACTAGTAGCAGTGAGAAAAACATCACGGGGTGGTGCGCATTGTATGGGTGTGTGTTACATTGGATTCACTAGTAGGAGTGAGAAAAACATCACGGGGTGGTGCGCATTGTATGGGTGTGTGTTACATTGGATTCACTAGTAGGAGTGAGAAAAACATCACGGGGTGGTGCGCATTGTATGGGTGTGTGTTACATTGGATTCACTAGTAGGAGTGAGAAAAACATCACGGGGTGGTGCGCATTGTATGGGTGTGTGTTACATTGGATTCACTAGTAGGAGTGAGAAAAACATCACGGCGTGGTGCGCATTGTATGGGTGTGTGTTACATTACATTCACTAGTAGCAGTGAGAAAAACATCACGGGGTGGTGCGCATCGTATGGGTGTGTGTTACATTACATTCACTAGTAGCAGTGAGAAAAACATCACGGGGTGGTGCGCATCGTATGGGTGTGTGTTACATTAGATTCACTAGTAGCAGTGAGAAAAACATCACGGGGTGGTGCACATCGTATGGGTGTGTGTTACATTAGATTCAATAGTAGCAGTGAGAAAAACATAACGGGGTGGTGCGCATCGTATGGGTGTGTGTTACATTACATTCACTAGTAGGAGTGAGAAAAACATCACGGGGTGGTGCGCATCTTATGGGTGTGTGTTACATTACATTCACTAGTAGCAGTGAGAAAAACATCACGGGGTGGTGCGCATCGTATGGGTGTGTGTTACATTGGATTCACTAGTAGGAGTGAGAAAAACATCACGGGGTGGTGCGCATTGTATGGGTGTGTGTTACATTGGATTCACTAGTAGGAGTGAGAAAAACATCACGGGGTGGTGCGCATTGTATGGGTGTGTGTTACATTGGATTCACTAGTAGGAGTGAGAAAAACATCACGGGGTGGTGCGCATTGTATGGGTGTGTGTTACATTGGATTCACTAGTAGGAGTGAGAAAAACATCACGGGGTGGTGCGCATTGTATGGGTGTGTGTTACATTGGATTCACTAGTAGGAGTGAGAAAAACATCACGGTGTGGTGCGCATTGTATGGGTGTGTGTTACATTACATTCACTAGTAGGCGTGAGAAAAACATCACGGGTTGGTGCGCATTGTATGGGTGTGTGTTACATTACATTCACTAGTAGCAGTGAGAAAAACATCACGGGGTGGTGCGCATTGTATGGGTGTGTGTTACATTACATTCACCACCAGCAGTGAGAAAAACATCACGGGGTGGTGCGCATTGTATGGGTGTGTGTTACATTAGATTCACTAGTAGCAGAGAGAAAAACATCACGGGGTGGTGCGCATTGTATGGGTGTGTGTTACATTGGATTCACTAGTAGCAGTGAGAAAAACATCACGGGGTGGTGCGCATTGTATGGGTGTGTGTTACATTGGATTCACTAGTAGGAGTGAGAAAAACATCACGGGGTGGTGCGCATTGTATGGGTGTGTGTTACATTACATTCACTAGTAGGATTGAGAAAAACATCACGGGGTGGTGCGCATTGTATGGGTGTGTGTTACATTACATTCACTAGTAGGAGTGAGAAAAACATCACGGGGTGGTGCGCATCTTATGGGTGTGTGTTACATTACATTCACTAGTAGGAGTGAGAAAAACATCACGGGGTGGTGCGCATTGTATGGGTGTGTGTTACATTACATTCACTAGTAGGAGTGAGAAAAACATCACGGGGTGGTGCGCATTGTATGGGTGTGTGTTACATTACATTCACTAGTAGGATTGAGAAAAACATCACGGGGTGGTGCGCATTGTATGGGTGTGTGTTACATTACATTCACTAGTAGGAGTGAGAAAAACATCACGGGGTGGTGCGCATTGTATGGGTGTGTGTTACATTACATTCACTAGTAGCAGTGAGAAAAACATCACGGGGTGGTGCGCATTGTATGGGTGTGTGTTACATTAGATTCACTAGTAGGAGTGAGAAAAACATCACGGGGTGGTGCGCATTGTATGGGTGTGTTTTACATTACATTCACTAGTAGCAGTGAGAAAAACATCACGGGGTGGTGCGCATTGTATGGGTGTGTGTTACATTACATTAACTAGTAGCAGTGAGAAAAACAACACGGGGTGGTGCGCATTGTATGGGTGTGTGTTACATTAGATTCACTAGTAGCAGTTAGAAAAACATCACGGGGTGGTGCGCATTGTATGGGTGTGTGTTACATTAGATTCACTAGTAGGAGTGAGAAAATCATCACGGGGTGGTGCGCATTGTATGGGTGTGTGTTACATTACATTCACTAGTAGGAGTGAGAAAAACATCACGGGGTGGTGCGCATTGTATGGGTGTGTGTTACATTACATTCACTAGTAGGAGTGAGAAAAACATCACGGGGTGGTGCGCATTGTATGGGTGTGTGTTACATTACATTCACTAGTAGGAGTGAGAAAAATATCACGGGGTGGTGCACATTGTATGGGTGTGTGTTACATTAGATTCACTAGTAGGAGTGAGAAAAACATCACGGGGTGGTGCGCATGGTATGGGTGTGTGTTACATTACATTCACTAGTAGGAGTGAGAAAAACATCACGGGGTGGTGCGCATTGTATGGGTGTGTGTTACATTACATTCACTAGTAGGAGTGAGAAAAACATCACGGGGTGGTGCGCATTGTATGGGTGTGTGTTACATTCACTAGTAGGAGTGAGAAAAACATCACGGGGTGGTGCGCATTGTATGGGTGTGTGTTACATTACATTCACTAGTAGGAGTGAGAAAAACATCACGGGGTGGTGCGCATTGTATGGGTGTGTGTTACATTACATTCACTAGTAGCAGTGAGACAAACATCACGGGGTGGTGCGCATTGTATGGGTGTGTGTTACATTACATTCACTAGTAGCAGTGAGAAAAACATCACGGGGTGGTGCGCATTGTATGGGTGTGTGTTACATTACATTCACTAGTAGCAGTGAGAAAAACATCACGGGGTGGTGCGCATCGTATGGGTGTGTGTTACATTAGATTCACTAGTAGCAGTGAGAAAAACATCACGGGGTGGTGCACATCGTATGGGTGTGTGTTACATTAGATTCAATAGTAGCAGTGAGAAAAACATAACGGGGTGGTGCGCATCGTATGGGTGTGTGTTACATTACATTCACTAGTAGGAGTGAGAAAAACATCACGGGGTGGTGCGCATCGTATGGGTGTGTGTTACATTACATTCACTAGTAGCAGTGAGAAAAACATCACGGGGTGGTGCGCATCGTATGGGTGTGTGTTACATTGGATTCACTAGTAGGAGTGAGAAAAACATCACGGGGTGGTGCGCATCGTATGGGTGTGTGTTACATTGGATTCACTAGTAGGAGTGAGAAAAACATCACGGGGTGGTGCGCATTGTATGGGTGTGTGTTACATTGGATTCACTAGTAGGAGTGAGAAAAACATCACGGGGTGGTGCGCATTGTATGGGTGTGTGTTACATTGGATTCACTAGTAGGAGTGAGAAAAACATCACGGGGTGGTGCGCATTGTATGGGTGTGTGTTACATTGGATTCACTAGTAGGAGTGAGAAAAACATCACGGTGTGGTGCGCATTGTATGGGTGTGTGTTACATTACATTCACTAGTAGGCGTGAGAAAAACATCACGGGTTGGTGCGCATTGTATGGGTGTGTGTTACATTACATTCACTAGTAGCAGTGAGAAAAACATCACGGGGTGGTGCGCATTGTATGGGTGTGTGTTACATTACATTCACTAGTAGCAGTGAGAAAAACATCACGGGGTGGTGCGCATTGTATGGGTGTGTGTTACATTAGATTCACTAGTAGCAGAGAGAAAAACATCACGGGGTGGTGCGCATTGTATGGGTGTGTGTTACATTAGATTCACTAGTAGCAGTAAGAAAAACATCACGGGGTGGTGCGCATTGTATGGGTGTGTGTTACATTGGATTCACTAGTAGCAGTGAGAAAAACATCACGGGGTGGTGCGCATTGTATGGGTGTGTGTTACATTGGATTCACTAGTAGGAGTGAGAAAAACATCACGGGGTGGTGCGCATTGTATGGGTGTGTGTTACATTGGATTCACAAGTAGGAGTGAGAAAAACATCACGGGGTGGTGCGCATTGTATGGGTGTGTGTTACGTTGGATTCACTAGTAGGAGTGAGAAAAACATAACGGGGTGGTGCGCATTGTATGGGTGTGTGTTACACTGGATTCACTAGTAGCAGTGAGAAAAACATCACGTGGTGGGGCGCATTGTATGGGGGTGTGTTACATTACATTCACTAGTAGGAGTGAGAAAAACATCACGGGGTGATGCGCATCGTATGGGTGTGTGTTACATTACATTCACTAGTAGGATTGAGAAAAACATCACGGGGTGGTGCGCATTGTATGGGTGTGTGTTACATTACATTCACTAGTAGCAGTGAGAAAAACATCACGGGGTGGTGCGCATTGTATGGGTGTGTGTTACATTAGATTCACTAGTAGGAGTGAGAAAAACATCACGGGGTGGTGCGCATTGTATGGGTGTGTGTTACATTAGATTCACTAGTAGGAGTGAGAAAAACATCACGGGGTGGTGCGCATTGTATGGGTGTGTGTTACATTAGATTCACTAGTAGGAGTGAGAAAAACATCACGGGGTGGTGCGCATTGTATGGGTGTGTGTTACATTAGATTCACTAGTAGGAGTGAGAAAAACATCACGGGGTGGTGCGCATTGTATGGGTGTGTGTTACATTAGATTCACTAGTAGCAGTGAGAAAAACATCACGGGGTGGTGCGCATTGTATGGGTGTGTGTTACATTAGATTCACTAGTAGGAGTGAGAAAAACATCACGGGGTGGTGCGCATTGTATGGGTGTGTGTTACATTAGATTCACTAGTAGGAGTGAGAAAAACATCACGGGGTGGTGCGCATTGTATGGGTGTGTGTTACATTAGATTCACTAGTAGCAGTGAGAAAAACAACACGGGGTGGTGCGCATTGTATGGGTGTGTGTTACATTAGATTCACTAGTAGGAGTGAGAAAAACATCACGGGGTGGTGCGCATTGTATGGGTGTGTGTTACATTACATTCACTAGTAGGAGTGAGAAAAACATCACGGGGTGGTGCGCATTGTATGGGTGTGTGTTACATTAGATTCACTAGTAGGAGTGAGAAAAACATCACGGGGTGGTGCGCATGGTATGGGTGTGTGTTACATTACATTCACTCGTATGAGTGAGAAAAACATCACGGGGTGGTGCGCTTGATATGGGTGTGTGTTACATTACATTCACTAGTAGGAGTGAGAAAAACATCACGGGGTGGTGCGCATTGTATGGGTGTGTGTTACATTACATTCGCTAGTGGGAGTGAGAAAAACATCACGGGGTGGTGCGCATTGTATGGGTGTGTGTTACATTACATTCACTAGTAGGAGTGAGAAAATCATCACGGGGTGGTGCGCATTGTATGGGTGTGTATTACATTACATTCACTAGTAGGAGTGAGAAAATCATCACGGGGTGGTGCGCATTGTATGGGTGTGTGTTACATTACATTCACTAGTAGGAGTGAGAAAAACATCACGGGGTGGTGCGCATTGTATGGGTGTGTGTTACATTACATTCACTAGTAGGAGTGAGAAAAACATCACGGGGTGGTGCGCATTGTATGGGTGTGTGTTACATTACATTCACTAGTAGGAGTGAGAAAAACATCACGGGGTGGTGCACATTGTATGGGTGTGTGTTACATTAGATTCACTAGTAGGAGTGAGAAAAACATCACGGGGTGGTGCGCATGGTATGGGTGTGTGTTACATTACATTCACTAGTAGGAGTGAGAAAAACATCACGGGGTGGTGCGCATTGTATGGGTGTGTGTTACATTACATTCACTAGTAGGAGTGAGAAAAACATCACGGGGTGGTGCGCATTGTATGGGTGTGTGTTACATTCACTAGTAGGAGTGAGAAAAACATCACGGGGTGGTGCGCATTGTATGGGTGTGTGTTACATTACATTCACTAGTAGGAGTGAGAAAAACATCACGGGGTGGTGCGCATTGTATGGGTGTGTGTTACACTACATTAACTAGTAGGAGTGAGAAAAACATCACGGGGTGGTGCGCATTGTATGGGTGTGTGTTACACTACATTCACTAGTAGGAGTGAGAAAAACATCACGGGGTGGTGCGCATTGTATGGGTGTGTGTTACACTACATTGACTAGTAGGAGTGAGAAAAACATCACGGGGTGTTTTGCACTGTATGGGTGTGTGTTACATTACATTCACTAGTAGGAGTGAGAAAAACATCACGGTGTGGTGCGCACTGTATGGGTGTGTGTTACATTACATTCACTAGTAGGAGTGAGAAAAACATCACGGGGTGGTGCGCACTGTATGGGTGTGTGTTACATTACATTCAAGAGTAGCAGTGAGAAAAACATCACGGGGTGGTGCGCACTGTATGGGTGTGTGTTAGATTACATTCACTAGTAGCAGTGAGAAAAACATCACGGGGTGGTGCGCATTGTATGGGTGTGTGTTACATTACATTCACTAGTAGCAGTGAGAAAAACATCACGGGGTGGTGCGCATTGTATGGGTGTGTGTTACATTACATTCACTAGTAGCAGTGAGAAAAACATCACGGGGTGGTGCGCATTGTATGGGTGTGTGTTACATTACATTCACTAGTAGGAGTGAGAAAAACATCACGGGGTGGTGCGCATTGTATGGGTGTGTGTTACATTAGATTCACTAGCAGGAGTGAGAAAAACATCACGGGGTGGTGCGCATTGTATGGTTGTGTGTTACATTACATTCACTAGTAGGAGTGAGAAAAACATCACGGGGTGGTGCGCATTGTATGGGTGTGTGTTACGTTACATTCACTAGTGGGAGTGAGAAAAACATCATGGGGTTGTGCGCATTGTATGGGTGTGTGTTACGTTACATTCACTAGTGGGAGTGAGAAAAACATCACGGGGTGGTGCGCATTGTATGGGTGTGTGTTACATTACATTCACAAGTGGGAGTGAGAAAATCATCACGGGGTGGTGCGTATTGTATGGGTGTGTGTTACATTACATTCACTAGTAGGAGTGAGAAAAACATCACGGGGTGGTGCGCATTGTATGGGTGTGTGTTACGTTACATTCACTAGTGGGAGTGAGAAAAACATCACGGGGTGGTGCGCATTGTATGGGTGTGTGTTACGTTACATTCACTAGTGGGAGTGAGAAAAACATCACGGGGTGGTGCGCATTGTATGGGTGTGTGTTACGTTACATTCACTAGTGGGAGTGAGAAAAACATCACGGGGTGGTGCGCATTGTATGGGTGTGTGTTACATTACATTCACAAGTGGGAGTGACAAAATCATCACGGGGTGGTGCGCATTGTATGGGTGTGTGTTACATTACATTCACTAGTAGGAGTGAGAAAAACATCACGGGGTGGTGCGCATTGTGTGGGTGTGTGTTACATTACATTCACAAGTAGGAGTGAGAAAAACTTCACGGGGTGGTGCGTATTGTATGGGTGTGTGTTACATTACATTCACTAGTGGGAGTGAGAAAAACAGCACGGGGTGGTGCGCATTGTATGGGTGTGTGTTACATTACATTTACTAGTGGGAGTGAGAAAAACATCACGGGGTGGTGCGCATTGTATGGGTGTGTGTTACATTACATTCACTAGTGGGAGTGAGAAAAACATCACGGGGTGGTGCGCATTGTATGGGTGTGTGTTACATTACATTCACTAGTGGGAGTGAGAAAAACATCACGGGGTGGTGCGCATTGTATGGGTGTGTGTTACATTACATTCACTAGTGGGAGTGAGAAAAACATCACGGGGTGGTGCGCATTGTATGGGTGTGTGTTACATTACATTCACTAGTGGGAGTGAGAAAAACATCACGGGGTGGTGCGCATTGTATGGGTGTGTGTTACATTACATTCACTAGTGGGAGGGAGAAAATCATCACGGGGTGGTGCGCTTTGTATGGCTGTGTGTTACATTACATTCATTAGTGGGAGTGAGAAAAACATCACGGGGTGGTGCGCATTGTATGGTTGTGTGTTACATTACATTCACTAGTACGAGTGAGAAAAACATCACGGGGTGGTTCGCATTATATGGCTGTGTGTTACATTACATTCACTAGTAGGAGTGAGAAAAACATCACGCTGTGGTGCGCATTGTATGGGTGTGTCTTACATTACATTCACTAGTAGGAGTGAGAAAAACATCACGGGGTGGTGCGCATTGTATGGGTGTGTGTTACACTACATTCACTAGTAGGAGTGAGAAAAACATCACGGGGTGGTGCGCATTGCATGGGTGTGTGTTACATTACATTCACTAGTAGGAGTGAGAAAAACATCACGGGGTGGTGCGCATTGTATGGGTGTGTGTTACATTAGATTCACTAGTAGCAGTGAGAAAAACATCACGGGGTGGTGTGCATTGTATGGGTGTGTGTTACATTACATTCACTAGTAGCAGTGAGAAAAACATCACGGGGTGGTGCGCATTGTATGGGTGTGTGTTACATTACATTCACTAGTAGCAGTGAGAAAAACATCACGGTGTGGTGCGCATTGTATGGGTGTGTGTTACATTAGATTCACTAGTAGGAGTGAGAAAAACATCACGGGGTGGTGCGCATTGTATGGGTGTGTGTTACATTAGATTCACTAGTTGGAGTGAGAAAAACATCACGGGGTGGTGCGCATTGTATGGGTGTGTGTTACATTAGATTCACTAGTAGGAGTGAGAAAAACATCACGGGGTGGTGCGCATTGTATGGGCGTGTGTTACATTACATTCACTAGTAGGAGTGAGAAAAACATCACGGGGTGGTGCGCATGGTATGGGTGTGTGTTACATTACATTCACTAGTAGGAGTGAGAAAAACATCACGGGGTGGTGCGCATTGTATGGGTGTGTGTTACATTGGATTCACTAGTAGGAGTGAGAAAAACATCACGGGGTGTTGCGCATTGTATGGGTGTGTGTTACATTCACTAGTAGGAGTGAGAAAAACATCACGGGGTGGTGCGCATTGTATTGGTGTGTGTTACATTACATTCACTAGTAGGAGTGAGAAAAACATCACGGGGTGGTGCGCATTGTATGGGTGTGTGTTACATTACATTCACTAGTAGGAGTGAGAAAAACATCACGGTGTGGTGCGCATTGTATGGGTGTGTGTTACATTACATTCACTAGTAGGAGTGAGAAAAACATCACGGGGTGGTGCGCATTGTATGGGTGTGTGTTACACTACATTAACTAGTAGGAGTGAGAAAAACATCACGGGGTGGTGCGCATTGTATGGGTGTGTGTTACACTACATTCAGTAGTAGGAGTGAGAAAAACATCACGGGGTGGTGCGCATTGTATGGGTGTGTGTTACACTACATTGACTAGTAGGAGTGAGAAAAACATCACGGGGTGTTTTGCACTGTATGGGTGTGTGTTACATTACATTCACTAGTAGGAGTGAGAAAAACATCATGGGGTGGTGCGCACTGTATGGGTGTGTGTTACATTACATTCACTAGTAGGAGTGAGAAAAACATCACGGTGTGGTGCGCACTGTATGGGTGTGTGTTACATTACATTCAAGAGTAGCAGTGAGAAAAACATCACGGGGTGGTGCGCACTGTATGGGTGTGTGTTAGATTACATTCACTAGTAGCAGTGAGAAAAACATCACGGGGTGGTGCGCATTGTATGGGTGTGTGTTACATTACATTCACTAGTAGCAGTGAGAAAAACATCACGGGGTGGTGCGCATTGTATGGGTGTGTGTTACATTACATTCACTAGTAGCAGTGAGAAAAACATCACGTGGTGGTGCGCATTGTATGGGTGTGTGTTACATTACATTCACTAGTAGGAGTGAGAAAAACATCACGGGGTGGTGCGCATTGTATGGGTGTGTGTTACATTAGATTCACTAGCAGGAGTGAGAAAAACATCACGGGGTGGTGCGCATTGTATGGTTGTGTGTTACATTACATTCACTAGTAGGAGTGAGAAAAACATCACGGGGTGGTGCGCATTGTATGGGTGTGTGTTACGTTACATTCACTAGTGGGAGTGAGAAAAGCATCATGGGGTTGTGCGCATTGTATGGGTGTGTGTTACGTTACATTCACTAGTAGCAGTGAGAAAAACATCACGGGGTGGTGCGCATTGTATGGGTGTGTGTTACATTACATTCACAAGTGGGAATGAGAAAATCATCACGGGGTGGTGCGCATTGTATGGGTGTGTGTTACATTACATTCACTAGTAGGAGTGAGAAAAACATCACGGGGTGGTGCGCATTGTATGGGTGTGTGTTACGTTACATTCACTAGTGGGAGTGAGAAAAACATCACGGGGTGGTGCGCATTGTATGGGTGTGTGTTACGTTACATTCACTAGTGGGAGTGAGAAAAACATCACGGGGTGGTGCGCATTGTATGGGTGTGTGTTACGTTACATTCACTAGTGGGAGTGAGAAAAACATAACGGGGTGGTGCGCACTGTATGGGTGTGTGTTACATTACATTCACAAGTGGGAGTGAGAAAATCATCACGGGGTGGTGCGCATTGTATGGGTGTGTGTTACATTACATTCACTAGTAGGAGTGAGAAAAACATCACGGGGTGGTGCGCATTGTATGGGTGTGTGTTACATTAGATTCACTAGTGGGAGTGAGAAAATCATCACGGGGTGGTGCGCTTTGTATGGCTGTGTGTTACATTACATTCACTAGTGGGAGTGAGAAAAACATCACGGGGTGGTGCGCATTGTATGGCTGTGTGTTACATTACATTCACTAGTACGAGTGAGAAAAACATCACGGGGTGGTGCGCATTATATGGCTGTGTGTTACATTACATTCACTAGTAGGAGTGAGAAAAACATCACGCGGTGGTGCGCATTGTATGGGTGTGTCTTACATTACATTCACTAGTAGGAGTGAGAAAAACATCACGGGGTGGTGCACATTGTATGGGTGTGTGTTACATTAGATTCACTAGTAGGAGTGAGAAAAATATCACGGGGTGGTGCGCATTGTATGGGTGTGTGTTACATTACATTCACTAGTAGCAGTGACAAAAACATCACGGGGTGGTGCGCATTGTATGGGTGTGTGTTACATTACATTTACTAGTAGGAGTGAGAAAAACATCACGGGGTGGTGCGCATTGTATGGGTGTGTGTTACATTACATTCACTAGTAGGAGTGAGAAAAACATCACGGGGTGGTGCGCATTGTATGGGTGTGTGTTACATTACATTCACTAGTAGGAGTGAGAAAAACATCACGGGGTGGTGCGCATTGTATGGGTGTGTGTTACACTACATTCACTAGTAGGAGTGAGAAAAACATCACGGGGTGGTGCGCATTGTATGGGTGTGTGTTACATTAGATTCACTAGTAGCAGTGAGAAAAACATCACCGGGTGGTGCGCATTGTATGGGTGTGTGTTACATTACATTCACTAGTAGCAGTGAGAAAAACATCACGGGGTGGTGCGCATTGTATGGGTGTGTGTTACATTACATTCACAAGTAGGAGTGAGAAAAACATCACGGGGTGGTGCGTATTGTATGGGTGTGTGTTACATTACATTCACTAGTGGGAGTGAGAAAAACATCACGGGGTGGTGCGCATTGTATGGGTGTGTGTTACATTACATATACTAGTGGGAGTGAGAAAAACATCACGGGGTGGTGCGCATTGTATGGGTGTGTGTTACATTACATTCACTAGTGGGAGTGAGAAAAACATCACGGGGTGGTGCGCATTGTATGTGTGTGTTACATTACATTCACTAGTGGGAGTGATAAAAACACCACGGGGTGGTGCGCATTGTATGGGTGTGTGTTACATTACATTCACTAGTGGGAGTGAAAATCATCACGGGGTGGTGTGCATTGTATGGCTGTGTGTTACATTACATTCACTAGTGGGAGTGAGAAAAACATCACGGGGTGGTGCGCATTGTATGGTTGTGTGTTACATTACATTCACTAGTGGGAGTGAGAAAAACATCACGGGGTGGTTCGCATTGTATGGCTGTGTGTTAGATTACATTCACTAGTGGGAGTGAGAAAAACATCACGGGGTGGTGCGCATTGTATGGCTGTGTGTTACATTACATTCACTAGTAGGAGTGAGAAAAACATCACGGGGTGGTGCGCATTGTATGGGTGTGTGTTACATTACATTCACTAGTAGGAGTGAGAAAAACATCACGGGGTGGTGCGCATTGTATGGGTGTGTGTTACATTAGATTCACTAGAAGGAGTGAGAAAAACATCACGGGGTGGTGCGCATTGTAGGGTGTGTGTTACATTAGATTCACTAGTAGGAGTGAGAAAAACATCACGGGGTGGTGCGAATTGTATGGTTGTGTGTTACATTAGATTCACTAGTAGGAGTGAGAAAAACATCACGGGTGGTGCGCATTGTATGGGTTTGTGTTACATTACATTCTCTAGTAGGAGTGAGAAAAACATCACGGGGTGGTGCGCATTGTATGGGTGTGTGTTACATTACATTCACTAGTGGGAGTGAGAAAAACATCACGGGGTGGTGCGCATTGTATGGGTGTGTGTTACATTACATTTACTAGTGGGAGTGAGAAAAACATCACGGGGTGGTGCGCATTGTATGGGTGTGTGTTACATTACATTCACTAGTGGGAGTGAGAAAAACATCACGGTGTGGTGCGCATTGTATGGGTGTGTGTTACATTACATTCACTAGTGGGAGTGAGAAAAACATCACGGGGTGGTGCGCATTGTATGGGTGTGTGTTACATTACATTCACTAGTGGGAGTGAGAAAATCATCACGGGGTGGTGCGCATTGTATGGCTGTGTGTTACATTACATTCACTAGTGGGAGTGAAAAAAACATCACGGGGTGGTGCGCATTGTATGGGTGTGTGTTACATTACATTCACTAGTGGGAGTGAGAAAAACAGCACGGGGTGGTGCGCATTGTATGGGTGTGTGTTACATTACATTTACTAGTGGGAGTGAGAAAAACATCACGGGGTGGTGCGCATTGTATGGGTGTGTGTTACATTACATTCACTAGTGGGAGTGAGAAAAACATCACGGGGTGGTGCGCATTGTATGGGTGTGTGTTACATTACATTCACTAGTGGGAGTGAGAAAAACATCACGGGGTGGTGCGCATTGTATGGGTGTGTGTTACATTACATTCACTAGTGGGAGTGAGAAAAACATCACGGGGTGGTGCGCATTGTATGGGTGTGTGTTACATTACATTCACTAGTGGGAGTGAGAAAAACATCACGGGGTGGTGCGCATTGTATGGGTGTGTGTTACATTACATTCACTAGTGGGAGGGAGAAAATCATCACGGGGTGGTGCGCTTTGTATGGCTGTGTGTTACATTACATTCATTAGTGGGAGTGAGAAAAACATCACGGGGTGGTGCGCATTGTATGGTTGTGTGTTACATTACATTCACTAGTACGAGTGAGAAAAACATCACGGGGTGGTTCGCATTATATGGCTGTGTGTTACATTACATTCACTAGTAGGAGTGAGAAAAACATCACGCTGTGGTGCGCATTGTATGGGTGTGTCTTACATTACATTCACTAGTAGGAGTGAGAAAAACATCACGGGGTGGTGCGCATTGTATGGGTGTGTGTTACACTACATTCACTAGTAGGAGTGAGAAAAACATCACGGGGTGGTGCGCATTGCATGGGTGTGTGTTACATTACATTCACTAGTAGGAGTGAGAAAAACATCACGGGGTGGTGCGCATTGTATGGGTGTGTGTTACATTAGATTCACTAGTAGCAGTGAGAAAAACATCACGGGGTGGTGTGCATTGTATGGGTGTGTGTTACATTACATTCACTAGTAGCAGTGAGAAAAACATCACGGGGTGGTGCGCATTGTATGGGTGTGTGTTACATTACATTCACTAGTAGCAGTGAGAAAAACATCACGGTGTGGTGCGCATTGTATGGGTGTGTGTTACATTAGATTCACTAGTAGGAGTGAGAAAAACATCACGGGGTGGTGCGCATTGTATGGGTGTGTGTTACATTAGATTCACTAGTTGGAGTGAGAAAAACATCACGGGGTGGTGCGCATTGTATGGGTGTGTGTTACATTAGATTCACTAGTAGGAGTGAGAAAAACATCACGGGGTGGTGCGCATTGTATGGGCGTGTGTTACATTACATTCACTAGTAGGAGTGAGAAAAACATCACGGGGTGGTGCGCATGGTATGGGTGTGTGTTACATTACATTCACTAGTAGGAGTGAGAAAAACATCACGGGGTGGTGCGCATTGTATGGGTGTGTGTTACATTGGATTCACTAGTAGGAGTGAGAAAAACATCACGGGGTGTTGCGCATTGTATGGGTGTGTGTTACATTCACTAGTAGGAGTGAGAAAAACATCACGGGGTGGTGCGCATTGTATTGGTGTGTGTTACATTACATTCACTAGTAGGAGTGAGAAAAACATCACGGGGTGGTGCGCATTGTATGGGTGTGTGTTACATTACATTCACTAGTAGGAGTGAGAAAAACATCACGGTGTGGTGCGCATTGTATGGGTGTGTGTTACATTACATTCACTAGTAGGAGTGAGAAAAACATCACGGGGTGGTGCGCATTGTATGGGTGTGTGTTACACTACATTAACTAGTAGGAGTGAGAAAAACATCACGGGGTGGTGCGCATTGTATGGGTGTGTGTTACACTACATTCAGTAGTAGGAGTGAGAAAAACATCACGGGGTGGTGCGCATTGTATGGGTGTGTGTTACACTACATTGACTAGTAGGAGTGAGAAAAACATCACGGGGTGTTTTGCACTGTATGGGTGTGTGTTACATTACATTCACTAGTAGGAGTGAGAAAAACATCACGGGGTGGTGCGCACTGTATGGGTGTGTGTTACATTACATTCACTAGTAGGAGTGAGAAAAACATCACGGTGTGGTGCGCACTGTATGGGTGTGTGTTACATTACATTCAAGAGTAGCAGTGAGAAAAACATCACGGGGTGGTGCGCACTGTATGGGTGTGTGTTAGATTACATTCACTAGTAGCAGTGAGAAAAACATCACGGGGTGGTGCGCATTGTATGGGTGTGTGTTACATTACATTCACTAGTAGCAGTGAGAAAAACATCACGGGGTGGTGCGCATTGTATGGGTGTGTGTTACATTACATTCACTAGTAGCAGTGAGAAAAACATCACGGGGTGGTGCGCATTGTATGGGTGTGTGTTACATTACATTCACTAGTAGGAGTGAGAAAAACATCACGGGGTGGTGCGCATTGTATGGGTGTGTGTTACATTAGATTCACTAGCAGGAGTGAGAAAAACATCACGGGGTGGTGCGCATTGTATGGTTGTGTGTTACATTACATTCACTAGTAGGAGTGAGAAAAACATCACGGGGTGGTGCGCATTGTATGGGTGTGTGTTACGTTACATTCACTAGTGGGAGTGAGAAAAGCATCATGGGGTTGTGCGCATTGTATGGGTGTGTGTTACGTTACATTCACTAGTAGCAGTGAGAAAAACATCACGGGGTGGTGCGCATTGTATGGGTGTGTGTTACATTACATTCACAAGTGGGAATGAGAAAATCATCACGGGGTGGTGCGCATTGTATGGGTGTGTGTTACATTACATTCACTAGTAGGAGTGAGAAAAACATCACGGGGTGGTGCGCATTGTATGGGTGTGTGTTACGTTACATTCACTAGTGGGAGTGAGAAAAACATCACGGGGTGGTGCGCATTGTATGGGTGTGTGTTACGTTACATTCACTAGTGGGAGTGAGAAAAACATCACGGGGTGGTGCGCATTGTATGGGTGTGTGTTACGTTACATTCACTAGTGGGAGTGAGAAAAACATAACGGGGTGGTGCGCACTGTATGGGTGTGTGTTACATTACATTCACAAGTGGGAGTGAGAAAATCATCACGGGGTGGTGCGCATTGTATGGGTGTGTGTTACATTACATTCACTAGTAGGAGTGAGAAAAACATCACGGGGTGGTGCGCATTGTATGGGTGTGTGTTACATTAGATTCACTAGTGGGAGTGAGAAAATCATCACGGGGTGGTGCGCTTTGTATGGCTGTGTGTTACATTACATTCACTAGTGGGAGTGAGAAAAACATCACGGGGTGGTGCGCATTGTATGGCTGTGTGTTACATTACATTCACTAGTACGAGTGAGAAAAACATCACGGGGTGGTGCGCATTATATGGCTGTGTGTTACATTACATTCACTAGTAGGAGTGAGAAAAACATCACGCGGTGGTGCGCATTGTATGGGTGTGTCTTACATTACATTCACTAGTAGGAGTGAGAAAAACATCACGGGGTGGTGCACATTGTATGGGTGTGTGTTACATTAGATTCACTAGTAGGAGTGAGAAAAATATCACGGGGTGGTGCGCATTGTATGGGTGTGTGTTACATTACATTCACTAGTAGCAGTGACAAAAACATCACGGGGTGGTGCGCATTGTATGGGTGTGTGTTACATTACATTTACTAGTAGGAGTGAGAAAAACATCACGGGGTGGTGCGCATTGTATGGGTGTGTGTTACATTACATTCACTAGTAGGAGTGAGAAAAACATCACGGGGTGGTGCGCATTGTATGGGTGTGTGTTACATTACATTCACTAGTAGGAGTGAGAAAAACATCACGGGGTGGTGCGCATTGTATGGGTGTGTGTTACACTACATTCACTAGTAGGAGTGAGAAAAACATCACGGGGTGGTGCGCATTGTATGGGTGTGTGTTACATTAGATTCACTAGTAGCAGTGAGAAAAACATCACCGGGTGGTGCGCATTGTATGGGTGTGTGTTACATTACATTCACTAGTAGCAGTGAGAAAAACATCACGGGGTGGTGCGCATTGTATGGGTGTGTGTTACATTACATTCACAAGTAGGAGTGAGAAAAACATCACGGGGTGGTGCGTATTGTATGGGTGTGTGTTACATTACATTCACTAGTGGGAGTGAGAAAAACATCACGGGGTGGTGCGCATTGTATGGGTGTGTGTTACATTACATATACTAGTGGGAGTGAGAAAAACATCACGGGGTGGTGCGCATTGTATGGGTGTGTGTTACATTACATTCACTAGTGGGAGTGAGAAAAACATCACGGGGTGGTGCGCATTGTATGTGTGTGTTACATTACATTCACTAGTGGGAGTGATAAAAACACCACGGGGTGGTGCGCATTGTATGGGTGTGTGTTACATTACATTCACTAGTGGGAGTGAAAATCATCACGGGGTGGTGTGCATTGTATGGCTGTGTGTTACATTACATTCACTAGTGGGAGTGAGAAAAACATCACGGGGTGGTGCGCATTGTATGGTTGTGTGTTACATTACATTCACTAGTGGGAGTGAGAAAAACATCACGGGGTGGTTCGCATTGTATGGCTGTGTGTTAGATTACATTCACTAGTGGGAGTGAGAAAAACATCACGGGGTGGTGCGCATTGTATGGCTGTGTGTTACATTACATTCACTAGTAGGAGTGAGAAAAACATCACGGGGTGGTGCGCATTGTATGGGTGTGTGTTACATTACATTCACTAGTAGGAGTGAGAAAAACATCACGGGGTGGTGCGCATTGTATGGGTGTGTGTTACATTAGATTCACTAGAAGGAGTGAGAAAAACATCACGGGGTGGTGCGCATTGTAGGGTGTGTGTTACATTAGATTCACTAGTAGGAGTGAGAAAAACATCACGGGGTGGTGCGAATTGTATGGTTGTGTGTTACATTAGATTCACTAGTAGGAGTGAGAAAAACATCACGGGTGGTGCGCATTGTATGGGTGTGTGTTACATTACATTCTCTAGTAGGAGTGAGAAAAACATCACGGGGTGGTGCGCATTGTATGGGTGTGTGTTACATTACATTCACTAGTGGGAGTGAGAAAAACATCACGGGGTGGTGCGCATTGTATGGGTGTGTGTTACATTACATTTACTAGTGGGAGTGAGAAAAACATCACGGGGTGGTGCGCATTGTATGGGTGTGTGTTACATTACATTCACTAGTGGGAGTGAGAAAAACATCACGGTGTGGTGCGCATTGTATGGGTGTGTGTTACATTACATTCACTAGTGGGAGTGAGAAAAACATCACGGGGTGGTGCGCATTGTATGGGTGTGTGTTACATTACATTCACTAGTGGGAGTGAGAAAATCATCACGGGGTGGTGCGCATTGTATGGCTGTGTGTTACATTACATTCACTAGTGGGAGTGAAAAAAACATCACGGGGTGGTGTGCATTGTATGGTTGTGTGTTACATTACATTCACTAGTACGAGTGAGAAAAACATCACGGGGTGGTGCGCATTGTATGGCTGTGTGTTACATTACATTCACTAGTAGGAGTGAGAAAAACATCACGGGGTGGTGCGCATTGTATGGGTGTTTGTTACATTACATTCACTAGTAGGAGTGAGAAAAACATCACAGGGTGGTGCGCATTGTATGGGTGTGTGTTACATTAGATACACTAGTAGGAGTGAGAAAAACATCACGGGGTGGTGCGCATTGTATGGGTGTGTGTTACATTACATTCACTAGTAGGAGTGAGAAAAACATCACGGGGTGGTGCGCATTGTATGGGTGTGTGCTACATTACATTCACTAGTAGGAGTGAGAAAAACATCACGGGGTGGTGCGCATTGTATGGGTGTGTGTTACATTACATTCACTAGTAGGAGTGAGAAAAACATCACGGGGTGGTGCGCATTGTATGGGTGTGTGCTACATTACATTCACTAGTAGGAGTGAGAAAAACATCACGGGGTGGTGCGCATTGTATGGGTGTGTGTTACACTACATTCACTAGTAGGAGTGAGAAAAACATCACGGGGTGGTGCGCATTGTATGCGTGTGTGTTACACTACATTCACTAGTAGGAGTGAGAAAAACATCACGGGGTGGTGCGCATTGTATGGGTGTGTGTTACATTACATTCACTAGTAGGAGTGAGAAAAACATCACGGGGTGGTGCGCATTGTATGGGTGTGTGCTACATTACATTCACTAGTAGGAGTGAGAAAAACATCACGGGGTGGTGCGCATTGTATGGGTGTGTGTTACACTACATTCACTAGTAGGAGTGAGAAAAACATCACGGGGTGGTGCGCATTGTATGCGTGTGTGTTACACTACATTCACTAGTAGGAGTGAGAAAAACATCACGGGGTGGTGCGCATTGTATGCGTGTGTGTTACACTACATTCACTAGTAGGAGTGAGAAAAACATCACGGGGTGGTGCGCATTGCATGGGTGTGTGTTACATTACATTCACTAGTAGGAGTGAGAAAAACATCACGGGGTGGTGCGCATTGTATGGGTGTGTGTTACATTAGATTCACTAGTAGCAGTGAGAAAAACATCACGGGGTGGTGCGCATTGTATGGGTGTGTGTTACATTACATTCACTAGTAGCATTGAGAAAAACATCACGGGGTGGTGCGCATTGTATGGGTGTGTGTTACATTACATTCACTAGTAGCAGTGAGAAAAACATCACGGTGTGGTGCGCATTGTATGGGTGTGTGTTACATTAGATTCACTAGTAGGAGTGAGAAAAACATCACGGGGTGGTGCGCATTGTATGGGTGTGTGTTACATTAGATTCACTAGTTGGAGTGAGAAAAACATCACGGGGTGGTGCGCATTGTATGGGTGTGTGTTACATTAGATTCACTAGTAGGAGTGAGAAAAACATCACGGGGTGGTGCGCATTGTATGGGTGTGTGTTACATTATATTCACTAGTACGAGTGAGAAAAACATCACGGGGTGGTGCGCATTGTATGGGTGTGTGTTACATTACATTCACTAGTAGGAGTGAGAAAAACATCACGGGGTGGGGTGCATTGTATGGGTGTGTGTTACATTACATTCACTAGTAGGAGTGAGAAAAACATCACGGGGTGGTGCGCATTGTATGGGTGTGTGTTACACTACATTCACTAGTAGGAGTGAGAAAAACATCACGGGGTGGTGCGCATTGTATGGGTGTGTGTTACACTACATTCACTAGTAGGAGTGAGAAAAACATCACGGGGTGGTGCGCATTGTATGGGTGTGTCTTACATTACATTCACTAGTAGGAATGAGAAAAACATCACGGGGTGGTGCTCATTGTATGGGTGTGTGTTACATTACATTCACTAGTAGGAGTGAGAAAAACATCACGGGGTGGTGCGCATTGTATGGGTGTGTGTTACATTAGATTCACTAGTAGCAGTGAGAAAAACAACACGGGGTGGTGCGCATTGTATGGGTGTGTGTTACATTAGATTCACTAGTAGGAGTGAGAAAAACATCACGGGGTGGTGCGCATTGTATGGGTGTGTGTTACATTACATTCACTAGTAGGAGTGAGAAAAACATCACGGGGTGGTGCGCATTGTATGGGTGTGTGTTACATTAGATTCACTAGTAGGAGTGAGAAAAACATCACGGGGTGGTGCGCATGGTATGGGTGTGTGTTACATTACATTCACTCGTATGAGTGAGAAAAACATCACGGGGTGGTGCGCTTGATATGGGTGTGTGTTACATTACATTCACTAGTAGGAGTGAGAAAAACATCACGGGGTGGTGCGCATTGTATGGGTGTGTGTTACATTACATTCGCTAGTGGGAGTGAGAAAAACATCACGGGGTGGTGCGCATTGTATGGGTGTGTGTTACATTACATTCACTAGTAGGAGTGAGAAAATCATCACGGGGTGGTGCGCATTGTATGGGTGTGTATTACATTACATTCACTAGTAGGAGTGAGAAAATCATCACGGGGTGGTGCGCATTGTATGGCTGTGTGTTACATTACATTCACTAGTAGGAGTGAGAAAAACATCACGGGGTGGTGCGCATTGTATGGGTGTGTGTTACATTACATTCACTAGTAGGAGTGAGAAAAACATCACGGGGTGGTGCGCATTGTATGGGTGTGTGTTACATTACATTCACTAGTAGGAGTGAGAAAAACATCACGGGGTGGTGCACATTGTATGGGTGTGTGTTACATTAGATTCACTAGTAGGAGTGAGAAAAACATCACGGGGTGGTGCGCATGGTATGGGTGTGTGTTACATTACATTCACTAGTAGGAGTGAGAAAAACATCACGGGGTGGTGCGCATTGTATGGGTGTGTGTTACATTACATTCACTAGTAGGAGTGAGAAAAACATCACGGGGTGGTGCGCATTGTATGGGTGTGTGTTACATTCACTAGTAGGAGTGAGAAAAACATCACGGGGTGGTGCGCATTGTATGGGTGTGTGTTACATTACATTCACTAGTAGGAGTGAGAAAAACATCACGGGGTGGTGCGCATTGTATGGGTGTGTGTTACACTACATTAACTAGTAGGAGTGAGAAAAACATCACGGGGTGGTGCGCATTGTATGGGTGTGTGTTACACTACATTCACTAGTAGGAGTGAGAAAAACATCACGGGGTGGTGCGCATTGTATGGGTGTGTGTTACATTACATTCACTAATAGGAGTGAGAAAAACATCACGGGGTGTTTTGCACTGTATGGGTGTGTGTTACATTACATTCACTAGTAGGAGTGAGAAAAACATCACGGTGTGGTGCGCACTGTATGGGTGTGTGTTACATTACATTCACTAGTAGGAGTGAGAAAAACATCACGGGGTGGTGCGCACTGTATGGGTGTGTGTTACATTACATTCAAGAGTAGCAGTGAGAAAAACATCACGGGGTGGTGCGCACTGTATGGGTGTGTGTTAGATTACATTCACTAGTAGCAGTGAGAAAAACATCACGGGGTGGTGCGCATTGTATGGGTGTGTGTTACATTACATTCACTAGTAGCAGTGAGAAAAACATCACGGGGTGGTGCGCATTGTATGGGTGTGTGTTACATTACATTCACTAGTAGCAGTGAGAAAAACATCACGGGGTGGTGCGCATTGTATGGGTGTGTGTTACATTACATTCACTAGTAGGAGTGAGAAAAACATCACGGGGTGGTGCGCATTGTATGGGTGTGTGTTACATTAGATTCACTAGCAGGAGTGAGAAAAACATCACGGGGTGGTGCGCATTGTATGGTTGTGTGTTACATTACATTCACTAGTAGGAGTGAGAAAAACATCACGGGGTTGTGCGCATTGTATGGGTGTGTGTTACGTTACATTCACTAGTGGGAGTGAGAAAAACATCATGGGGTTGTGCGCATTGTATGGGTGTGTGTTACGTTACATTCACTAGTGGGAGTGAGAAAAACATCACGGGGTGGTGCGCATTGTATGGGTGTGTGTTACATTACATTCACAAGTGGGAGTGAGAAAATCATCACGGGGTGGTGCGTATTGTATGGGTGTGTGTTACATTACATTCACTAGTAGGAGTGAGAAAAACATCACGGGGTGGTGCGCATTGTATGGGTGTGTGTTACGTTACATTCACTAGTGGGAGTGAGAAAAACATCACGGGGTGGTGCGCATTGTATGGGTGTGTGTTACGTTACATTCACTAGTGGGAGTGAGAAAAACATCACGGGGTGGTGCGCATTGTATGGGTGTGTGTTACGTTACATTCACTAGTGGGAGTGAGAAAAACATCACGGGGTGGTGCGCATTGTATGGGTGTGTGTTACATTACATTCACAAGTGGGAGTGACAAAATCATCACGGGGTGGTGCGCATTGTATGGGTGTGTGTTACATTACATTCACTAGTAGGAGTGAGAAAAACATCACGGGGTGGTGCGCATTGTGTGGGTGTGTGTTACATTACATTCACAAGTAGGAGTGAGAAAAACTTCACGGGGTGGTGCGTATTGTATGGGTGTGTGTTACATTACATTCACTAGTGGGAGTGAGAAAAACAGCACGGGGTGGTGCGCATTGTATGGGTGTGTGTTACATTACATTTACTAGTGGGAGTGAGAAAAACATCACGGGGTGGTGCGCATTGTATGGGTGTGTGTTACATTACATTCACTAGTGGGAGTGAGAAAAACATCACGGGGTGGTGCGCATTGTATGGGTGTGTGTTACATTACATTCACTAGTGGGAGTGAGAAAAACATCACGGGGTGGTGCGCATTGTATGGGTGTGTGTTACATTACATTCACTAGTGGGAGTGAGAAAAACATCACGGGGTGGTGCGCATTGTATGGGTGTGTGTTACATTACATTCACTAGTGGGAGTGAGAAAAACATCACGGGGTGGTGCGCATTGTATGGGTGTGTGTTACATTACATTCACTAGTGGGAGGGAGAAAATCATCACGGGGTGGTGCGCTTTGTATGGCTGTGTGTTACATTACATTCATTAGTGGGAGTGAGAAAAACATCACGGGGTGGTGCGCATTGTATGGTTGTGTGTTACATTACATTCACTAGTACGAGTGAGAAAAACATCACGGGGTGGTTCGCATTATATGGCTGTGTGTTACATTACATTCACTAGTAGGAGTGAGAAAAACATCACGCTGTGGTGCGCATTGTATGGGTGTGTCTTACATTACATTCACTAGTAGGAGTGAGAAAAACATCACGGGGTGATGCGCATTGTATGGGTGTGTGTTACACTACATTCACTAGTAGGAGTGAGAAAAACATCACGGGGTGGTGCGCATTGCATGGGTGTGTGTTACATTACATTCACTAGTAGGAGTGAGAAAAACATCACGGGGTGGTGCGCATTGTATGGGTGTGTGTTACATTAGATTCACTAGTAGCAGTGAGAAAAACATCACGGGGTGGTGTGCATTGTATGGGTGTGTGTTACATTACATTCACTAGTAGCAGTGAGAAAAACATCACGGGGTGGTGCGCATTGTATGGGTGTGTGTTACATTACATTCACTAGTAGCAGTGAGAAAAACATCACGGTGTGGTGCGCATTGTATGGGTGTGTGTTACATGAGATTCACTAGTAGGAGTGAGAAAAACATCACGGGGTGGTGCGCATTGTATGGGTGTGTGTTACATTAGATTCACTAGTTGGAGTGAGAAAAACATCACGGGGTGGTGCGCATTGTATGGGTGTGTGTTACATTAGATTCACTAGTAGGAGTGAGAAAAACATCACGGGGTGGTGCGCATTGTATGGGCGTGTGTTACATTACATTCACTAGTAGGAGTGAGAAAAACATCACGGGGTGGTGCGCATGGTATGGGTGTGTGTTACATTACATTCACTAGTAGGAGTGAGAAAAACATCACGGGGTGGTGCGCATTGTATGGGTGTGTGTTACATTGGATTCACTAGTAGGAGTGAGAAAAACATCACGGGGTGTTGCGCATTGTATGGGTGTGTGTTACATTCACTAGTAGGAGTGAGAAAAACATCACGGGGTGGTGCGCATTGTATTGGTGTGTGTTACATTACATTCACTAGTAGGAGTGAGAAAAACATCACGGGGTGGTGCGCATTGTATGGGTGTGTGTTACATTACATTCACTAGTAGGAGTGAGAAAAACATCACGGTGTGGTGCGCATTGTATGGGTGTGTGTTACATTACATTCACTAGTAGGAGTGAGAAAAACATCACGGGGTGGTGCGCATTGTATGGGTGTGTGTTACACTACATTAACTAGTAGGAGTGAGAAAAACATCACGGGGTGGTGCGCATTGTATGGGTGTGTGTTACACTACATTCAGTAGTAGGAGTGAGAAAAACATCACGGGGTGGTGCGCATTGTATGGGTGTGTGTTACACTACATTGACTAGTAGGAGTGAGAAAAACATCACGGGGTGTTTTGCACTGTATGGGTGTGTGTTACATTACATTCACTAGTAGGAGTGAGAAAAACATCACGGGGTGGTGCGCACTGTATGGGTGTGTGTTACATTACATTCACTAGTAGGAGTGAGAAAAACATCACGGTGTGGTGCGCACTGTATGGGTGTGTGTTACATTACATTCAAGAGTAGCAGTGAGAAAAACATCACGGGGTGGTGCGCACTGTATGGGTGTGTGTTAGATTACATTCACTAGTAGCAGTGAGAAAAACATCACGGGGTGGTGCGCATTGTATGGGTGTGTGTTACATTACATTCACTAGTAGCAGTGAGAAAAACATCACGGGGTGGTGCGCATTGTATGGGTGTGTGTTACATTACATTCACTAGTAGCAGTGAGAAAAACATCACGGGGTGGTGCGCATTGTATGGGTGTGTGTTACATTACATTCACTAGTAGGAGTGAGAAAAACATCACGGGGTGGTGCGCATTGTATGGGTGTGTGTTACATTAGATTCACTAGCAGGAGTGAGAAAAACATCACGGGGTGGTGCGCATTGTATGGTTGTGTGTTACATTACATTCACTAGTAGGAGTGAGAAAAACATCACGGGGTGGTGCGCATTGTATGGGTGTGTGTTACGTTACATTCACTAGTGGGAGTGAGAAAAACATCATGGGGTTGTGCGCATTGTATGGGTGTGTGTTACGTTACATTCACTAGTAGCAGTGAGAAAAACATCACGGGGTGGTGCGCATTGTATGGGTGTGTGTTACATTACATTCACAAGTGGGAATGAGAAAATCATCACGGGGTGGTGCGCATTGTATGGGTGTGTGTTACATTACATTCACTAGTAGGAGTGAGAAAAACATCACGGGGTGGTGCGCATTGTATGGGTGTGTGTTACGTTACATTCACTAGTGGGAGTGAGAAAAACATCACGGGGTGGTGCGCATTGTATGGGTGTGTGTTACGTTACATTCACTAGTGGGAGTGAGAAAAACATCACGGGGTGGTGCGCATTGTATGGGTGTGTGTTACGTTACATTCACTAGTGGGAGTGAGAAAAACATAACGGGGTGGTGCGCACTGTATGGGTGTGTGTTACATTACATTCACAAGTGGGAGTGAGAAAATCATCACGGGGTGGTGCGCATTGTATGGGTGTGTGTTACATTACATTCACTAGTAGGAGTGAGAAAAACATCACGGGGTGGTGCGCATTGTATGGGTGTGTGTTACATTAGATTCACTAGTGGGAGTGAGAAAATCATCACGGGGTGGTGCGCTTTGTATGGCTGTGTGTTACATTACATTCACTAGTGGGAGTGAGAAAAACATCACGGGGTGGTGCGCATTGTATGGCTGTGTGTTACATTACATTCACTAGTACGAGTGAGAAAAACATCACGGGGTGGTGCGCATTATATGGCTGTGTGTTACATTACATTCACTAGTAGGAGTGAGAAAAACATCACGCGGTGGTGCGCATTGTATGGGTGTGTCTTACATTACATTCACTAGTAGGAGTGAGAAAAACATCACGGGGTGGTGCACATTGTATGGGTGTGTGTTACATTAGATTCACTAGTAGGAGTGAGAAAAATATCACGGGGTGGTGCGCATTGTATGGGTGTGTGTTACATTACATTCACTAGTAGCAGTGACAAAAACATCACGGGGTGGTGCGCATTGTATGGGTGTGTGTTACATTACATTTACTAGTAGGAGTGAGAAAAACATCACGGGGTGGTGCGCATTGTATGGGTGTGTGTTACATTACATTCACTAGTAGGAGTGAGAAAAACATCACGGGGTGGTGCGCATTGTATGGGTGTGTGTTACATTACATTCACTAGTAGGAGTGAGAAAAACATCACGGGGTGGTGCGCATTGTATGGGTGTGTGTTACATTACATTCACTAGTGGGAGTGAGAAAAACATCACGGGGTGGTGCGCATTGTATGGGTGTGTGTTACATTACATTCACTAGTGGGAGTGAGAAAAACATCACGGGGTGGTGCGCATTGTATGGGTGTGTGTTACATTACATTCACTAGTGGGAGTGAGAAAATCATCACGGGGTGGTGCGCATTGTATGGCTGTGTGTTACATTACATTCACTAGTGGGAGTGAAAAAAACATCACGGGGTGGTGTGCATTGTATGGTTGTGTGTTACATTACATTCACTAGTACGAGTGAGAAAAACATCACGGGGTGGTGCGCATTGTATGGCTGTGTGTTACATTACATTCACTAGTAGGAGTGAGAAAAACATCACGGGGTGGTGCGCATTGTATGGGTGTTTGTTACATTACATTCACTAGTAGGAGTGAGAAAAACATCACAGGGTGGTGCGCATTGTATGGGTGTGTGTTACATTAGATACACTAGTAGGAGTGAGAAAAACATCACGGGGTGGTGCGCATTGTATGGGTGTGTGTTACATTACATTCACTAGTAGGAGTGAGAAAAACATCACGGGGTGGTGCGCATTGTATGGGTGTGTGCTACATTACATTCACTAGTAGGAGTGAGAAAAACATCACGGGGTGGTGCGCATTGTATGGGTGTGTGTTACATTACATTCACTAGTAGGAGTGAGAAAAACATCACGGGGTGGTGCGCATTGTATGGGTGTGTGCTACATTACATTCACTAGTAGGAGTGAGAAAAACATCACGGGGTGGTGCGCATTGTATGGGTGTGTGTTACACTACATTCACTAGTAGGAGTGAGAAAAACATCACGGGGTGGTGCGCATTGTATGCGTGTGTGTTACACTACATTCACTAGTAGGAGTGAGAAAAACATCACGGGGTGGTGCGCATTGTATGGGGGTGTGTTACACTACATTCACTAGTAGGAGTGAGAAAAACATCACGGGGTGGTGCGCATTGCATGGGTGTGTGTTACATTACATTCACTAGTAGGAGTGAGAAAAACATCACGGGGTGGTGCGCATTGTATGGGTGTGTGTTACATTAGATTCACTAGTAGCAGTGAGAAAAACATCACGGGGTGGTGCCCATTGTATGGGTGTGTGTTACATTACATTCACTAGTAGCATTGAGAAAAACATCACGGGGTGGTGCGCATTGTATGGGTGTGTGTTACATTACATTCACTAGTAGCAGTGAGAAAAACATCACGGTGTGGTGCGCATTGTATGGGTGTGTGTTACATTAGATTCACTAGTAGGAGTGAGAAAAACATCACGGGGTGGTGCGCATTGTATGGGTGTGTGTTACATTAGATTCACTAGTTGGAGTGAGAAAAACATCACGGGGTGGTGCGCATTGTATGGGTGTGTGTTACATTAGATTCACTAGTAGGAGTGAGAAAAACATCACGGGGTGGTGCGCATTGTATGGGTGTGTGTTACATTACATTCACTAGTACGAGTGAGAAAAACATCACGGGGTGGTGCGCATTGTATGGGTGTGTGTTACATTACATTCACTAGTAGGAGTGAGAAAAACATCACGGGGTGGGGTGCATTGTATGGGTGTGTGTTACATTACATTCACTAGTAGGAGTGAGAAAAACATCACGGGGTGGTGCGCATTGTATGGGTGTGTGTTACACTACATTCACTAGTAGGAGTGAGAAAAACATCACGGGGTGGTGCGCATTGTATGGGTGTGTGTTACACTACATTCACTAGTAGGAGTGAGAAAAACATCACGGGGTGGTGCGCATTGTATGGGTGTGTCTTACATTACATTCACTAGTAGGAATGAGAAAAACATCACGGGGTGGTGCTCATTGTATGGGTGTGTGTTACATTACATTCACTAGTAGGAGTGAGAAAAACATCACGGGGTGGTGCGCATTGTATGGGTGTGTGTTACATTCACTAGTAGGAGTGAGAAAAACATCAAGGGGTGGTGCGCATTGTATGGGGGTGTGTTACATTACATTCACTAGTATGAGTGAGAAAAACATCACGGGGTGGTGCGCATTGTATGGGTGTGTGTTACATTACATTCACTAGTAGGAGTGAGAAAAACATCACGGGGTGGTGCGCATTGTATGGGTGTGTGTTACATTATATTCACTAGTAGGAGTGAGAAAAACATCACGGGGTGGTGCGCATTGTATGGGTGTGTGTTACACTACATTAACTAGTAGGAGTGAGAAAAACATCACGGGGTGGTGCGCATTGTATGGGTGTGTGTTACACTACATTCACTAGTAGGAGTGAGAAAAACATCACGGGGTGGTGCGCATTGTATGGGTGTGTGTTACACTACATTCACTAGTAGGAGTGAGAAAAACATCACGGGGTGTTTTGCACTGTATGGGTGTGTGTTACATTACATTCACTAGTAGGAGTGAGAAAAACATCACGGGGTGGTGCGCACTGTATGGGTGTGTGTTACATTACATTCACTAGTAGGAGTGAGAAAAACATCACGGGGTGGTGCGCACTGTATGGGTGTGTGTTACATTACATTCAAGAGTAGCAGTGAGAAAAACATCACGGGGTGGTGCGCACTGTATGGGTGTGTGTTAGATTACATTCACTAGTAGCAGTGAGAAAAACATCACGGGGTGGTGCGCATTGTATGGGTGTGTGTTACATTACATTCACTAGTAGCAGTGAGAAAAACATCACGGGGTGGTGCGCACTGTATGGGTGTGTGTTAGATTACATTCACTAGTAGCAGTGAGAAAAACATCACGGGGTGGTGCGCATTGTATGGGTGTGTGTTACATTACATTCACTAGTAGGAGTGAGAAAAACATCACGGGGTGGTGCGCATTGTATGGTTGTGTGTTACATTACATTCACTAGTAGGAGTGAGAAAAACATCACGGGGTGGTGCGCATTGTATGGGTGTGTGTTACACTACATTCACTAGTAGGAGTGAGAAAAACATCACGGGGTGGTGCGCATTGTATGGGTGTGTGTTACACTACATTCACTAGTAGGAGTGAGAAAAACATCACGGGGTGTTTTGCACTGTATGGGTGTGTGTTACATTACATTCACTAGTAGGATTGAGAAAAACATCACGGGGTGGTGCGCACTGTATGGGTGTGTGTTACATTACATTCAAGAGTAGCAGTGAGAAAAACATCACGGGGTGGTGCGCACTGTATGGGTGTGTGTTAGATTACATTCACTAGTAGCAGTGAGAAAAACATCACGGGGTGGTGCGCATTGTATGGGTTTGTGTTACATTACATTCACTAGTAGCAGTGAGAAAAACATCACGGGGTGGTGCGCATTGTATGGGTGTGTGTTACATTACATTCACTAGTAGGAATGAGAAAAACATCACGGGGTGGTGCTCATTGTATGGGTGTGTGTTACATTACATTCACTAGTAGGAGTGAGAAAAACATCACGGGGTGGTGCGCATTGTATGGGTGTGTGTTACATTCACTAGTAGGAGTGAGAAAAACATCAAGGGGTGGTGCGCATTGTATGGGTGTGTGTTACATTACATTCACTAGTATGAGTGAGAAAAACATCACGGGGTGGTGCGCATTGTATGGGTGTGTGTTACATTACATTCACTAGTAGGAGTGAGAAAAACATCACGGGGTGGTGCGCATTGTATGGGTGTGTGTTACATTATATTCACTAGTAGGAGTGAGAAAAACATCACGGGGTGGTGCGCATTGTATGGGTGTGTGTTACACTACATTAACTAGTAGGAGTGAGAAAAACATCACGGGGTGGTGCGCATTGTATGGGTGTGTGTTACACTACATTCACTAGTACGAGTGAGAAAAACATCACGGGGTGGTGCGCATTGTATGGGTGTGTGTTACACTACATTCACTAGTAGGAGTGAGAAAAACATCACGGGGTGTTTTGCACTGTATGGGTGTGTGTTACATTACATTCACTAGTAGGAGTGAGAAAAACATCACGGGGTGGTGCGCACTGTATGGGTGTGTGTTACATTACATTCACTAGTAGGAGTGAGAAAAACATCACGGGGTGGTGCGCACTGTATGGGTGTGTGTTACATTACATTCAAGAGTAGCTGTGAGAAAAACATCACGGGGTGGTGCGCACTGTATGGGTGTGTGTTAGATTACATTCACTAGTAGCAGTGAGAAAAACATCACGGGGTGGTGCGCATTGTATGGGTGTGTGTTACATTACATTCACTAGTAGCAGTGAGAAAAACATCACGGGGTGGTGCGCATTGTATGGGTGTGTGTTACATTACATTCACTAGTAGCAGTGAGAAAAACATCACGGGCTGGTGCGCATTGTATGGGTGTGTGTTACATTACATTCACTAGTAGGAGTGAGAAAAACATCACGGGGTGGTGCGCATTGTATGGTTGTGTGTTACATTACATTCACTAGTAGGAGTGAGAAAAACATCACGGGGTGGTGCGCATTGTATGGATGTGTGTTACACTACATTCACTAGTAGGAGTGAGAAAAACATCACGGGGTGGTGCGCATTGTATGGGTGTGTGTTACACTACATTCACTAGTAGGAGTGAGAAAAACATCACGGGGTGTTTTGCACTGTATGGGTGTGTGTTACATTACATTCACTAGTAGGAGTGAGAAAAACATCACGGGGTGGTGCGCACTGTATGGGTGTGTGTTACATTACATTCAAGAGTAGCAGTGAGAAAAACATCACGGGGTGGTGCGCACTGTATGGGTGTGTGTTAGATTACATTCACTAGTAGCAGTGAGAAAAACATCACGGGGTGGTGCGCATTGTATGGGTTTGTGTTACATTACATTCACTAGTAGCAGTGAGAAAAACATCACGGGGTGGTGCGCATTGTATGGGTGTGTGTTACATTACATTCACTAGTAGCAGTGAGAAAAACATCACGGGCTGGTGCGCATTGTATGGGTGTGTGTTACATTACATTCACTAGTAGGAGTGAGAAAAACATCACGGGGTGGTGCGCATTGTATGGTTGTGTGTTACATTACATTCACTAGTAGGAGTGAGAAAAACATCACGGGGTGGTGCGCATTGTATGGGTGTGTGTTACACTACATTCACTAGTAGGAGTGAGAAAAACATCACGGGGTGGTGCGCATTGTATGGGTGTGTGTTACACTACATTCACTAGTAGGAGTGAGAAAAACATCACGGGGTGTTTTGCACTGTATGGGTGTGTGTTACATTACATTCACTAGTAGGAGTGAGAAAAACATCACGGGGTGGTGCGCACTGTATGGGTTTGTGTTACATTACATTCAAGAGTAGCAGTGAGAAAAACATCACGGGGTGGTGCGCACTGTATGGGTGTGTGTTAGATTACATTCACTAGTAGCAGTGAGAAAAACATCACGGGGTGGTGCGCATTGTATGGGTGTGTGTTACATTACATTCACTAGTAGCAGTGAGAAAAACATCACGGGGTGGTGCGCATTGTATGGGTGTGTGTTACATTACATTCACTAGTAGCAGTGAGAAAAACATCACGGGCTGGTGCGCATTGTATGGGTGTGTGTTACATTACATTCACTAGTAGGAGTGAGAAAAACATCACGGGGTGGTGCGCATTGTATGGGTGTGTGTTACATTAGATTCACTAGCAGGAGTGAGAAAAACATAACGGGGTGGTGCGCATTGTATGGTTGTGTGTTGCATTACATTCACTAGTAGGAGTGAGAAAAACATCACGGGGTGGTGCCCATTGTATGGGTGTGTGTTACGTTACATTCACTAGTGGGAGTGAGAAAAACATCATGGGGTTGTGCGCATTGTATGGGTGTGTGTTACGTTACATTCACTAGTGGGAGTGAGAAAAACATCACGGGGTGGTGCGCATTGTATGGGTGTGTGTTACATTACATTCACAAGTGGGAGTGAGAAAATCATCACGGGGTGGTGCGCATTGTATGGGTGTGTGTTACATTACATTCACTAGTAGGAGTGAGAAAAACATCACGGGGTGGTGCGCATTGTATGGGTGTGTGTTACGTTACATTCACTAGTGGGAGTGAGAAAAACATCACGGGGTGGTGCGCATTGTATGGGTGTGTGTTACGTTACATTCACTAGTGGGAGTGAGAAAAACATCACGGGGTGGTGCGCATTGTATGGGTGTGTGTTACGTTACATTCACTAGTGGGAGTGAGAAAAACATCACGGGGTGGTGCGCATTGTATGGGTGTGTGTTACATTACATTCACAAGTGGGAGTGAGAAAATCATCACGGGGTGGTTCGCATTGTATGGGTGTGTGTTACATTACATTCACTAGTAGGAGTGAGAAAAACATCACGGGGTGGTGCGCATTGTATGGGTGTGTGTTACATTACATTCACAAGTAGGAGTGAGAAAAACTTCACGGGGTGGTGCGTATTGTATGGGTGTGTGTTACATTACATTCACTAGTGGGAGTGAGAAAAACAGCACGGGGCGGTGCGCATTGTATGGGTGTGTGTTACATTACATTTACTAGTGGGAGTGAGAAAAACATCACGGGGTGGTGCGCATTGTATGGGTGTGTGTTACATTACATTCACTAGTGGGAGTGAGAAAAACATCACGGGGTGGTGCGCATTGTATGGGTGTGTGTTACATTACATTCACTAGTGGGAGTGAGAAAAACATCACGGGGTGGTGCGCATTGTATGGGTGTGTGTTACATTACATTCACTAGTGGGAGTGAGAAAAACATCACGGGGTGGTGCGCATTGTATGGGTGTGTGTTACATTACATTCACTAGTGGGAGTGAGAAAAACATCACGGGGTGGTGCGCATTGTATGGGTGTGTGTTACATTACATTCACTAGTGGGAGTGAGAAAATCATCACGGGGTGGTGCGCTTTGTATGGCTGTGTGTTACATTACATTCATTAGTGGGAGTGAGAAAAACATCACGGGGTGGTGCGCATTGTATGGTTGTGTGTTACATTACATTCACTAGTACGAGTGAGAAAAACATCACGGGGTGGTGCGCATTATATGGCTGTGTGTTACATTACATTCACTAGTAGGAGTGAGAAAAACATCACGGGGTGGTGCGCATTGTATGGGTGTGTCTTACATTACATTCACTAGTAGGAGTGAGAAAAACATCACGGGGTGGTGCGCATTGTATGGGTGTGTGTTACATTAGATTCACTAGTAGGAGTGAGAAAAATATCACGGGGTGGTGCGCATTGTATGGGTGTGTGATACATTACATTCACTAGTAGCAGTGACAAAAACATCACGGGGTGGTGCGCATTGTATGGGTGTGTGTTACATTACATTCACTAGTAGGAGTGAGAAAAACATCACGGGGTGGTGCGCATTGTATGGGTGTGTGTTACATTACATTCACTAGTAGGAGTGAGAAAAACATCACGGGGTGGTGCGCATTGTATGGGTGTGTGTTACATTACATTCACTAGTAGGAGTGAGAAAAACATCACGGGGTGGTGCGCCTTGTATGGGTGTGTGTTACACTACATTCACTACTAGGAGTGAGAAAAACATCACGGGGTGGTGCGCATTGTATGGGTGTGTGTTACACTACATTCACTAGTAGGAGTGAGAAAAACATCACGGGGTGGTTCGCATTGTATGGGTGTGTGTTACATTACATTCACTAGTAGCAGTGAGAAAAACATCACGGGGTGGTGCGCACTGTATGGGTGTGTGTTAGATTACATTCACTACTAGCAGTGAGAAAAACATCACGGGGTGGTGCGCATTGTATGGGTGTGTGTTACATTACATTCACTAGTAGCAGTGAGAAAAACATCAGGGGTGGTGCGCATTGTATGGGTGTGTGTTACATTACATTCACTAGTAGCAGTGAGAAAAACATCACGGGCTGGTGCGCATTGTATGGGTGTGTGTTACATTACATTCACTAGTAGGAGTGAGAAAAACATCACGGGGTGGTGCGCATTGTATGGTTGTGTGTTACATTACATTCACTAGTAGGAGTGAGAAAAACATCACGGGGTGGTGCGCATTGTATGGGTGTGTTTTACACTACATTCACTAGTAGGAGTGAGAAAAACATCACGGGGTGGTGCGCATTGTATGGGTGTGTGTTACACTACATTCACTAGTAGGAGTGAGAAAAACATCACGGGGTGTTTTGCACTTTATGGGTGTGTGTTACATTACATTCACTAGTAGGAGTGAGAAAAACATCACGGGGTGGTGCGCACTGTATGGGTGTGTGTTACATTACATTCACTAGTAGGAGTGAGAAAAACATCACGGGGTGGTGCGCACTGTATGGGTTTGTGTTACATTACATTCAAGAGTAGCAGTGAGAAAAACATCACGGGGTGGTGCGCACTGTATGGGTGTGTGTTAGATTACATTCAATAGTAGCAGTGAGAAAAACATCACGGGGTGGTGCGCATTGTATGGGTGTGTGTTACATTACATTCACTAGTAGCAGTGAGAAAAACATCACGGGGTGGTGCGCAATGTATGGGTGTGTGTTACATTACATTCACTAGTAGCAGTGAGAAAAACATCACGGGCTGGTGCGCATTGTATGGGTGTGTGTTACATTACATTCACTAGTAGGAGTGAGAAAAACATCACGGGGTGGTGCGCATTGTATGGGTGTGTGTTACATTAGATTCACTAGCAGGAGTGAGAAAAACATAACGGGGTGGTGCGCATTGTATGGTTGTGTGTTACATTACATTCACTAGTAGGAGTGAGAAAAACATCACGGGGTGGTGCGCATTGTATGGGTGTGTGTTACGTTACATTCACTAGTGGGAGTGAGAAAAACATCATGGGGTTGTGCGCATTGTATGGGTGTGTGTTACGTTACATTCACTAGTGGGAGTGAGAAAAACATCACGGGGTGGTGCGCATTGTATGGGTGTGTGTTACATTACATTCACAAGTGGGAGTGAGAAAATCATCACGGGGTGGTGCGCATTGTATGGGTGTGTGTTACATTACATTCACTAGTAGGAGTGAGAAAAACATCACGGGGTGGTGCGCATTGTATGGGTGTGTGTTACGTTACATTCACTAGTGGGAGTGAGAAAAACATCACGGGGTGGTGCGCATTGTATGGGTGTGTGTTACGTTACATTCACTAGTGGGAGTGAGAAAAACATCACGGGGTGGTGCGCATTGTATGGGTGTGTGTTACGTTACATTCACTAGTGGGAGTGAGAAAAACATCACGGGGTGGTGCGCATTGTATGGGTGTGTGTTACATTACATTCACTAGTAGGAGTGAGAAAAACATCACGGGGTGGTGCGCATTGTATGGGTGTGTGTTACATTACATTCACAAGTAGGAGTGAGAAAAACTTCACGGGGTGGTGCGTATTGTATGGGTGTGTGTTACATTACATTCACTAGAGGGAGTGAGAAAAACAGCACGGGGTGGTGCGCATTGTATGGGTGTGTGTTACATTACATTTACTAGTGGGAGTGAGAAAAACATCACGGGGTGGTGCGCATTGTATGGGTGTGTGTTACATTACATTCACTAGTGGGAGTGAGAAAAACATCACGGGGTGGTGCGCATTGTATGGGTGTGTGTTACATTACATTCACTAGTGGGAGTGAGAAAAACAGCACGGGGTGGTGCGCATTGTATGGGTGTGTGTTACATTACATTCACTAGTGGGAGTGAGAAAAACATCACGGGGTGGTGCGCATTGTATGGGTGTGTGTTACATTACATTCACTAGTGGGAGTGAGAAAAACATCACGGGGTGGTGTGCATTGTATGGGTGTGTGTTACATTACATTCACTAGTGGGAGTGAGAAAATCATCACGGGGTGGTGCGCTTTGTATGGCTGTGTGTTACATTACATTCATTAGTGGGAGTGAGAAAAACATCACGGGGTGGTGCGCATTGTATGGTTGTGTGTTACATTACATTCACTAGTACGAGTGAGAAAAACATCACGGGGTGGTGCGCATTATATGGCTGTGTGTTACATTACATTCACTAGTAGGAGTGAGAAAAACATCACGGGGTGGTGCGCATTGTATGGGTGTGTCTTACATTACATTCACTAGTAGGAGTGAGAAAAACATCACGGGGTGGTGCGCATTGTATGGGTGTGTGTTACATTAGATTCACTAGTAGGAGTGAGAAAAACATCACGGGGTGGTGCGCATTGTATGGGTGTGTGATACATTACATTCACTAGTAGCAGTGACAAAAACATCACGGGGTGGTGCGCATTGTATGGGTGTGTGTTACATTACATTCACTAGTAGGAGTGAGAAAAACATCACGGGGTGGTGCGCATTGTATGTGTGTGTTACATTACATTCACTAGTAGGAGTGAGAAAAACATCACGGGGTGGTGCGCATTGTATGGGTGTGTGTTACATTACATTCACTAGTAGGAGTGAGAAAAACATCACGGGGTGGTGCGCATTGTATGGGTGTGTGTTACATTACATTCACTACTAGGAGTGAGAAAAACATCACGGGGTGGTGCGCCTTGTATGGGTGTGTGTTACACTACATTCACTACTAGGAGTGAGAAAAACATCACGGGGTGGTGCGCATTGTATGGGTGTGTGTTACACTACATTCACTAGTAGGAGTGAGAAAAACATCACGGGGTGGTTCGCATTGTATGGGTGTGTGTTACATTACATTCACTGGTAGCAGTGAGAAAAACATCACGGGGTGGTGCGCATTGTATGGGTGTGTGTTACATTACATTCACTAGTAGGAGTGAGAAAAACATCACGGGGTGGTGCGCATTGTATGGGTGTGTGTTACATTACATTCACTAGTAGCAGTGACAAAAACATCACGGGGTGGTGCGCATTGTATGGGTGTGTGTTACATTACATTCACAAGGAGGAGTGAGAAAAACTTCACGGGGTGGTGCGCATTGTATGGGTGTGTGTTACATTACATTCACAAGGGGGAGTGAGAAAATCATCACGGGGTGGTGCGCATTGTATGGGTGTGTGTTACATTACATTCACTAGTAGGAGTGAGAAAAACATCACGGGGTGGTGCGCATTGTATGGGTGTGTGTTACATTACATTCACAAGTAGGAGTGAGAAAAACTTCACGGGGTGGTGCGTATTGTATGGGTGTGTGTTACATTAGATTCACTAGTAGGAGTGAGAAAAACATCACGGGGTGGTGCGCATTGAATGGGTGTGTGTTACATTACATTCACTAGTAGCAGTGAGAAAAACATCACGGGGTGGTGCGCATTGTATGGGTGTGTGTTACATTACATTCACTAGTAGCAGTGACAAAAACATCACGGGGTGGTGCGCATTGTATGGGTGTGTGTTACATTACATTCACTAGTAGGAGTGAGAAAAACATCACGGGGTGGTGCGCATTGTATGGGTGTGTGTTACACTACATTCACTACTAGGAGTGAGAAAAACATCACGGGGTGGTGCGCACTGTATGGGTGTGTGTTACATTACATTCAAGAGTAGCAGTGAGAAAAACATCACGGGGTGGTGCGCACTGTATGGGTGTGTGTTAGATTACATTCACTAGTAGCAGTGAGAAAAACATCACGGGGTGGTGCGCATTGTATGGGTGTGTGTTACATTACATTCATTAGTAGCAGTGAGAAAAACATCACGGGGTGGTGCGCATTGTATGGGTGTGTGTTACATTACATTCACTAGTAGCAGTGAGAAAAACATCACGGGCTGGTGCGCATTGTATGGGTGTGTGTTACATTACATTCACTAGTAGGAGTGAGAAAAACATCACGGGGTGGTGCGCATTGTATGGTTGTGTGTTACATTACATTCACTAGTAGGAGTGAGAAAAACATCACGGGGTGGTGCGCATTGTATGGGTGTGTGTTACACTACATTCACTAGTAGGAGTGAGAAAAACATCACGGGGTGGTGCGCATTGTATGGGTGTGTGTTACACTACATTCACTAGTAGGAGTGAGAAAAACATCACGGGGTGGTGCGCATTGTATGGGTGTGTGTTACACTACATTCACTAGTAGGAGTGAGAAAAACATCACGGGGTGTTTTGCACTGTATGGGTGTGTGTTACATTAGATTCACTAGTAGGAGTGAGAAAAATATCACGGGGTGGTGCGCATTGTATGGGTGTGTGTTACATTACATTCACTAGTAGCAGTGACAAAAACATCACGGGGTGGTGCGCATTGTATGGGAGTGTGTTACATTACATTCACTAGTAGGAGTGAGAAAAACATCACGGGGTGGTGCGCATTGTATGGGTGTGTGTTACACTACATTCACTACTAGGAGTGAGAAAAACATCACGGGGTGGTGCGCACTGTATGGGTGTGTGTTACATTACATTCAAGAGTAGCAGTGAGAAAAACATCACGGGGTGGTGCGCACTGTATGGGTGTGTGTTAGATTACATTCACTAGTAGCAGTGAGAAAAACATAACGGGGTGGTGCGCATTGTATGGGTGTGTGTTACATTACATTCACTAGTAGCAGTGAGAAAAACATCACGGGGTGGTGCGCATTGTATGGGTGTGTGTTACATTACATTCACTAGTAGCAGTGAGAAAAACATCACGGGCTGGTGCGCATTGTATGGGTGTGTGTTACATTACATTCACTAGTAGGAGTGAGAAAAACATCACGGGGTGGTGCGCATTGTATGGTTGTGTGTTACATTACATTCACTAGTAGGAGTGAGAAAAACATCACGGGGTGGTGCGCATTGTATGGGTGTGTGTTACACTACATTCACTAGTAGGAGTGAGAAAAACATCACGGGGTGGTGCGCATTGTATGGTTGTGTGTTACACTACATTCACTAGTAGGAGTGAGAAAAACATCACGGGGTGTTTTGCACTGTATGGGTGTGTGTTACATTACATTCACTAGTAGGAGTGAGAAAAACATCACGGGGTGGTGCGCACTGTATGGGTGTGTGTTACATTACATTCACTAGTAGGAGTGAGAAAAACATCACGGGGTGGTGCGCACTGTATGGGTGTGTGTTACATTACATTCAAGAGTAGCAGTGAGAAAAACATCACGGGGTGGTGCGCACTGTATGGGTGTGTGTTAGATTACATTCACTAGTAGCAGTGAGAAAAACATCACGGAGTGGTGCGCATTGTATGGGTGTGTGTTACATTATATTCACTAGTAGCAGTGAGAAAAACATCACGGGGTGGTGCGCATTGTATGGGTGTGTGTTACATTACATTCACTAGTAGCAGTGAGAAAAACATCACGGGCTGGTGCGCATTGTATGGGTGTGTGTTACATTACATTCACTAGTAGGAGTGAGAAAAACATCACGGGGTGGTGCGCATTGTATGGGTGTGTGTTACATTAGATTCACTAGCAGGAGTGAGAAAAACATCACGGGGTGGTGCGCATTGTATGGTTGTGTGTTACATTACATTCACTAGTAGGAGTGAGAAAAACATCACGGGGTGGTGCGCATTGTATGGGTGTGTGTTACGTTACATTCACTAGTGGGAGTGAGAAAAACATCATGGGGTTGTGCGCATTGTATGGGTGTGTGTTACGTTACATTCACTAGTGGGAGTGAGAAAAACATCACGGGGTGGTGCGCATTGTATGGGTGTGTGTTACATTACATTCACTAGTAGCAGTGAGAAAAACATCATGGGGAGGTGCACATTGTATGGGTGTGTGTTACATTACATTCACTAGTAGCAGTTAGAAAAACATCACGGGGTGGTGTGCATTGTATGGGTGTGTGTTACATTACATTCACTAGTAGGAGTGAAAAAAACATCACGGGGTGGTACGCATTGTATGGGTGTGTGTTACATTAGATTCACTAGTAGGAGTGAGAAAAACATCACGGGGTGGTGCGCATTGTATGGGTGTGTGTTACATTACATTCTCTAGTAGGAGTGAGAAAAACATCACGGGGTGGTGCGCATTGTATGGGTGTGTGTTTCATTAGATTCACTAGTAGGAGTTAGAAAAACATCACGGGGTGCTGCGCATTGTATGGGTGTGTGTTACATTACATTCACTAGTAGGAGTGAGAAAAACATCACGGGGTGGTGCGCATTGTATGGGTGTGTGTTACATTACATTCACTAGTAGGAGTGAGAAAAACATCACGGGGTGGTGCGCATTATATGGGTGTGTGTTACATTACATTCACTAGTAGGAGTGAGAAAAACATCACGGGGTGGTGCGCATTGTATGGGTGTGTGTTACATTACATTCACTAGTAGGAGTGAGAAAAACATCACGGGGTGGTGCGCATTGTATGGGTGTGTGTTACACTACATTCACTAGTAGGAGTGAGAAAAACATCACGGGGTGGTGCGCATTGTATGGGTGTGTGTTACACTACATTCACTAGTAGGAGTGAGAAAAACATCACGTGGTGGTGCGCATTGTATGGGTGTGTGTTACACTACATTCACTAGTAGGAGTGAGAAAAACATCACGGGGTGGTGCGCATTGTATGGGCGTGTGTTACACTACATTCACTAGTGGGAGTGAGAAAAACATCACAGGGTGGTGCGCATTGTATGGGTGTGTGTTACACTACATTCACTAGTAGGAGTGAGAAAAACATCAAGGGGTGGTGCGCATTGTATGGGTGTGTGTTACATTACATTCACTAGTAGGAGTGAGAAAAACATCACGGGGTGGTGCCCATTGTATGGGTGTGTGTTACATTAGATTCACTAGTAGCAGTGAGAAAAACATCACGGGGTGGTGCGCATTGTATGGGTGTGTGTTACATTACATTCACTAGTAGCAGTGAGAAAAACATCACGGGGTGGTGCGCATTGTATGGGTGTGTGTTACATTACATTCACTAGTAGCAGTGAGAAAAACATCACGGGGTGGTGCACATTGTATGGGTGTGTGTTACATTACATTCACTAGTAGCAGTGAGAAAAACATCACGGTGTGGTGCGCATTGTATGGGTGTGTGTTACATTAGATTCACTAGTAGGAGTGAGAAAAACATCACGGGGTGGTGCGCATTGTATGGGTGTGTGTTACATTACATTCACTAGTAGGAGGGAGAAAAACATCACGGGGTGGTGCGCATTGTATGGGTGTGTGTTACATTACATTCACTAGTAGGAGTGAGAAAAACATCACGGGGTGGTGCGCATTGTATGGGTGTGTGTTACATTAGATTCACTAGTTGGAGTGAGAAAAGCATCACGGGGTGGTGCGCATTGTATGGGTGTGTGTTACATTAGATTCACTAGTAGGAGTGAGAAAAACATCACGGCGTGGTGCGCATTGTATGGGTGTGTGTTACATTACATTCACTAGTAGGAGTGAGAAAAACATCACGGGGTGGTGCGCATCATATGGGTGTGTGTTACATTACATTCACTAGTAGGAGTGAGAAAAACATCACGGGGTGGTGCGCATTGTATGGGTGTGTGTTACATTACATTCACTAGTAGGAGTGAGAAAAACATCACGGGGTGGTGCGCATTGTATGGGTGTGTGTTACACTGCATTCACTAGTAGGAGTGAGAAAAACATCACGGGGTGGTGCGCATTGTATGGGTGTGTGTTACACTACATTCACTAGTAGGAGTGAGAAAAACATCACGTGGTGGTGCGCATTGTATGGGTGTGTGTTACACTACATTCACTAGTAGGAGTGAGAAAAACATCACGGGGTGGTGCGCATTGTATGGGCGTGTGTTACACTACATTCACTAGTGGAAGTGAGAAAAACATCACAGGGTGGTGCGCATTGTATGGGTGTGTGTTACACTACATTCACTAGTAGGAGTGAGAAAAACATCAAGGGGTGGTGCGCATTGTATGGGTGTGTGTTACATTACATTCACTAGTAGGAGTGAGAAAAACATCACGGGGTGGTGCCCATTGTATGGGTGTGTGTTACATTAGATTCACTAGTAGCAGTGAGAAAAGCATCACGGGGTGGTGCGCATTGTATGGGTGTGTGTTACATTACATTCACTAGTAGCAGTGAGAAAAACATCACGGGGTGGTGCGCATTGTATGGGTGTGTGTTACATTGCATTCACTAGTAGCAGTGAGAAAAACATCACGGGGTGATGCACATTGTATGGGTGTGTGTTACATTACATTCACTAGTAGCAGTGAGAAAAACATCACGGTGTGGTGCGCATTGTATGGGTGTGTGTTACATTAGATTCACTAGTAGGAGTGAGAAAAACATCACGGGGTGGTGCGCATTGTATGGGTGTGTGTTACATTACATTCACTAGTAGGAGTGAGAAAAACATCACGGGGTGGTGCGCATTGTATGGGTGTGTGTTACATTACATTCACTAGTAGGAGTGAGAAAAACATCACGGGGTGGTGCGCATTGTATGGGTGTGTGTTACATTAGATTCACTAGTTGGAGTGAGAAAAGCATCACGGGGTGGTGCGCATTGTATGGGTGTGTGTTACATTAGATTTACTAGTAGGAGTGAGAAAAACATCATGGGGTGGTGCGCATTGTATGGGTGTGTGTTACATTACATTCACTAGTAGGAGTGAGAAAAACATCACGGGGTGGTGCGCATTGTATGGGTGTGTGTTACATTACATTCACAAGTAGGAGTGAGAAAAACATCACGGGGTGGTGCGTATTGTATGGGTGTGTGTTACATTACATTCACTAGTGGGAGTGAGAAAAACATCACGGGGTGGTGCGCATTGTATGGGTGTGTGTTACATTACATTCACTAGTGGGAGTGAGAAAAACATCACGGGGTGGTGCGCATTGTATGGGTATGTGTTACATTACATTCACTAGTGGGAGTGAGAAAAACATCACGGGGTGGTGCGCATTCTATGGGTGTGTGTTACATTACATTCACTAGTGGGAGTGAGAAAAACATCACGGGGTGGTGCGCATTGTATTTGTGTGTGTTACATTACATTCACTAGTGGGAGTGAGAAAATCATCACGTTGTGGTGCGCATTGTATGGCTGTGTGTTACATTACATTCACTAGTGGGAGTGAGAAAAACATCACGGGGTGGTGCGCATTGTATTTGTGTGTGTTACATTACATTCACTAGTACGAGTGAGAAAAACATCACGGGGTGGTGCGCATTGTATGGGTGTGTGTTACATTACATTCACTAGTAGTAGTGAGAAAAACATCACGGGGTGGTGCGCATTGTATGGGTGTGTGTTACATTACATTCACTAGTAGGAGTGAGAAAAACATCACGGGGTGGTGAGCATTGTATGGGTGTGTGTTACATTACATTCACTAGTACGAGTGAGAAAAACATCACGGGGTGGTGCGCATTGTATGGGTGTGTGTTACATTACATTCACTCGTAGGAGTGAGAAAAACATCACGGGGTGGTGCGCATTGTATGGGTGTGTGTTACATTACATTCACTCGTAGGACTGAGAAAAACATCACGTGGTGGTGCCCATTGTATGGGTGTGTGTTACATTAGATTCACTAGTAGGAGTGAGAAAAACATCACGGGGTGGTGCGCATTGTATGGGTGTGTGCTACATTACATTCACTAGTAGGAGTGAGAAAAACATCACGGGGTGGTGCGCATTGTATGGGTGTGTGTTACATTACATTCACTAGTAGGAGTGAGAAAAACATCACGGGGTGGTGCGCATTGTATGGGTGTGTGTTACATTACATTCACTAGTAGGAGTGAGAAAAACATCACGGGGTGGTGCGCATTATATGGGTGTGTGTTACATTACATTCACTAGTAGGAGTGAGAAAAACATCACGGGGTGGTGCGCATTGTATGGGTGTGTGTTACATTACATTCACTTGTAGGAGTGAGAAAAACATCACGGGGTGGTGCGCATTGTATGGGTGTGTGTTACACTACATTCACTAGTAGGAGTGAGAAAAACATCACGGGGTGGTGCGCATTGTATGGGTGTGTGTTACACTACATTCACTAGTAGGAGTGAGAAAAACATCACGGGGTGGTGCGCATTGTATGGGTGTGTGTTACACTACATTCACTAGTAGGAGTGAGAAAAACATCACGGGGTGGTGCGCATTGTATGGGCGTGTGTTACACTACATTCACTAGTAGGAGTGAGAAAAACATCACGGGGTGGTGCGCATTGTATGGGCGTGTGTTACACTACATTCACTAGTAGGAGTGAGAAAAACATCACGGGGTGGTGCGCATTGTATGGGTGTGTGTTACACTACATTCACTAGTAGGAGTGAGAAAAACATCACGGGGTGGTGCGCATTGTATGGGTGTGTGTTACATTACATTCACTAGTAGCAGTGAGAAAAACATCACGGGGTGGTGCGCATTGTATGGGTGTGTGTTACATTACATTCACTAGTAGCAGTGAGAAAAACATCACGTGGTGGTGCGCATTGTATGGGTGTGTTTTACATTACATTCACTAGTAGCAGTGAGAAAAACATCACGGGGTGGTGCGCATTGTATGGGTGTGTGTTACATTACATTCACTAGTAGCAGTGAGAAAAACATCACGGGGTGGTGCGCATTGTATGGGTGTGTGTTACATTACATTCACTAGTAGCAGTGAGAAAAACATCACGGGGTGGTGCGCATTGTATGGGTGTGTGTTACATTACATTCACTAGTAGGAGTGAGAAAAACATCACGGGGTGGTGCGCATTGTATGGGTGTGTGTTACATTAGATTCACTAGTTGGAGTGAGAAAAGCATCACGGGGTGGTGCGCATTGTATGGGTGTGTGTTACATTAGATTCACTAGTAGGAGTGACAAAAACATCACGGGGTGGTGCGCATTGTATGGGTGTGTGTTACATTAGATTCACTAGTAGGAGTGAGAAAAACATCACGGGGTGGTGCGCATTGTATGGGTGTGTGTTACATTAGATTCACTAGTAGGAGGGAGAAAAACATCACGGGGTGGTGCGCATTGTATGGGTGTGTGTTACATTACATTCACTAGTAGGAGGGAGAAAAACATCACGGGGTGGTGCGCATTGTATGGGTGTGTGTTACATTACATTCACTAGTAGGAGTGAGAAAAACATCACGGGGTGGTGCGCATTGTATGGGTGTGTGTTACATTACATTCACAAGTGGGAGTGAGAAAAACATCACGGGGTGGTGCGTATTGTATGGGTGTGTGTTACATTACATTCATTAGTGGGAGTGAGAAAAACATCACGGGGTGGTGCGCATTGTATGGGTGTGTGTTACATTACATTCACTAGTGGGAGTGAGAAAAACATCACGGGGTGGTGCGCATTGTATGGGTGTGTATTACATTACATTCACTAGTGGGAGTGAGAAAAACATCACGGGGTGGTGCGCATTCTATGGGTGTGTGTTACATTACATTCACTAGTGGGAGTGAGAAAAACATCATGGGGTGGTGCGAATTGTATGGGTGTGTGTTACATTACATTCACTAGTGGGAGTGAGAAAATCATCACGTTGTGGTGCGCATTGTATGGCTGTGTGTTACATTACATTCACTAGTGGGAGTGAGAAAAACATCACGGGGTGGTGCGCATTGTATTTGTGTGTGTTACATTACATTCACTAGTACGAGTGTGAAAAACATCACGGGGTGGTGCGCATTGTATGGGTGTGTGTTACATTACATTCACTAGTAGGAGTGAGAAAAACATCACGGGGTGGTGAGCATTGTATGGGTGTGTGTTACATTACATTCACTAGTAGGAGTGAGAAAAACATCACGGGGTGGTGCGCATTGTATGGGTGTGTGTTACATTACATTCACTAGTAGGAGTGAGAAAAACATCACGGGGTGGTGCGCATTGTATGGGTGTGTGTTACATTACATTCACTCGTAGGAGTGAGAAAAACATCACTTGGTGGTGCCCATTGTATGGGTGTGTGTTACATTAGATTCACTAGTAGGAGTGAGAAAAACATCACGTGGTGGTACGCATTGTATGGGTGTGTGTTACATTAGATTCACTAGTAGGAGTGAGAAAAACATCACGGGGTGGTGCGCATTGTATGGGTGTGTGTTACATTACATTCACTAGTAGGAGTGAGAAAAACATCACGGGGTGGTGCGCATTGTATGGGTGTGTGTTACATTACATTCACTAGTAGGAGTGAGAAAAACATCACGGGGTGGTGCGCATTGTATGGGTGTGTGTTACATTACATTCACTATTAGGAGTGAGAAAAACATCACCGGGTGGTGCGCATTGTATGGGTGTGTGTTACATTAGATTCACTAGTAGGAGTGAGAAAAACATCACGGGGTGGTGCGCATTGTATGGGTGTGTGTTACATTACATTCACTACTAGGAGTGAGAAAAACATCACGGTGTGGTGCGCATTGTATGGGTGTGTGTTACATTAGATTCACTAGTAGGAGTGAGAAAAACATCACGGGGTGGTGCGCATTGTATGGGTGTGTGTTACACTACATTCACTAGTAGGAGTGAGAAAAACATCACGGGGTGGTGCGCATTGTATGGGTGTGTGTTACACTACATTCACTAGTAGGAGTGAGAAAAACATCACGGGGTGGTGCGCATTGTATGGGCGTGTGTTACACTACATTCACTAGTAGGAGTGAGAAAAACATCACGGGGTGGTGCGCATTGTATGGGCGTGTGTTACACTACATTCACTAGTAGGACTGAGAAAAACATCACGGGGTGGTGCGCATTGTATGGGTGTGTGTTACACTACATTCACTAGTAGGAGTGAGAAAAACATCACGTGGTGGTGCCCATTGTATGGGTGTGTGTTACATTAGATTCACTAGTAGCAGTGAGAAAAACATCACGGGGTGGTGCGCATTGTATGGGTGTGTGTTACATTACATTCACTAGTAGCAGTGAGAAAAACATCACGTGGTGGTGCGCATTGTATGGGTGTGTTTTACATTACATTCACTAGTAGCAGTGAGAAAAACATCACGGGGTGGTGCACATTGTATGGGTGTGTGTTACATTACATTCACTAGTAGCAGTGAGAAAAACGTCACGGTGTGGTGCGCATTGTATGGGTGTGTGTTACATTAGATTCACTAGTAGGAGTGAGAAAAACATCACGGGGTGGTGCGCATTGTATGGGTGTGTGTTACATTACATTAACTAGTAGGAGTGAGAAAAACATCACGGGGTGGTGCGCATTGTATGGGTGTGTGTTACATTACATTCACTAGTAGGAGTGAGAAAAACATCACGGGGTGGTGCGCATTGTATGGGTGTGTGTTACATTAGATTCACTAGTTGGAGTGAGAAAAGCATCACGGGGTGGTGCGCATTGTATGGGTGTGTGTTACATTAGATTCACTAGTAGGAGTGACAAAAACATCACGGGGTGGTGCGCATTGTATGGGTGTGTGTTACATTAGATTCACTAGTAGGAGTGAGAAAAACATCACGGGGTGGTGCGCATTGTATGGGTGTGTGTTACATTACATTCACTAGTAGGAGGGAGAAAAACATCACGGGGTGGTGCGCATTGTATGGGTGTGTGTTACATTACATTCACTAGTAGGAGTGAGAAAAACATCACGGGGTGGTGCGCATTGTATGGGTGTGTGTTACATTACATTCACAAGTAGGAGTGAGAAAAACATCACGGGGTGGTGCGTATTGTATGGGTGTGTGTTACATTACATTCATTAGTGGGAGTGAGAAAAACATCACGGGGTGGTGCGCATTGTATGGGTGTGTGTTACATTACATTCACTAGTGGGAGTGAGAAAAACATCACGGGGTGGTGCGCATTGTATGGGTGTGTGTTACATTACATTCACTAGTGGGAGTGAGAAAAACATCACGGGGTGGTGCGCATTCTATGGGTGTGTGTTACATTACATTCACTAGTGGGAGTGAGAAAAACATCATGGGGTGGTGCGCATTGTATGGGTGTGTGTTACATTACATTCACTAGTGGGAGTGAGAAAATCATCACGTTGTGGTGCGCATTGTATGGCTGTGTGTTACATTACATTCACTAGTGGGAGTGAGAAAAACATCACGGGGTGGTGCGCATTGTATTTGTGTGTGTTACATTACATTCACTAGTACGAGTGAGAAAAACATCACGGGGTGGTGCGCATTGTATGGGTGTGTGTTACATTACATTCACTAGTAGGAGTGAGAAAAACATCACGGGGTGGTGCGCATTGTATGGGTGTGTGTTACATTACATTCACTAGTAGGAGTGAGAAAAACATCACGGGGTGGTGAGCATTGTATGGGTGTGTGTTACATTACATTCACTAGTACGAGTGAGAAAAACATCACGGGGTGGTGCGCATTGTATGGGTGTGTGTTACATTACATTCACTAGTAGGAGTGAGAAAAACATCACGGTGTGGTGCGCATTGTATGTGTGTGTGTTACATTACATTCACTCGTAGGAGTGAGAAAAACATCACGTGGTGGTGCCCATTGTATGGGTGTGTGTTACATTAGATTCACTAGTAGGAGTGAGAAAAACATCACGGGGTGGTACGCATTGTATGGGTGTGTGTTACATTAGATTCACTAGTAGGAGTGAGAAAAACATCACGGGGTGGTGCGCATTGTATGGGTGTGTGTTACATTACATTCACTAGTAGGAGTGAGAAAAACATCACGGGGTGGTGCGCATTGTATGGGTGTGTGTTACATTAGATTCACTAGTAGGAGTGAGAAAAACATCACGGGGTGGTGCGCATTGTATGGGTGTGTGTTACATTACATTCACTAGTAGGAGTGAGAAAAACATCACGGCGTGGTGCGCATTGTATGGGTGTGTGTTACATTACATTCACTAGTAGGAGTGAGAAAAACATCACGGGGTGGTGCGCATTGTATGGGTGTGTGTTACATTAGATTCACTAGTTGGAGTGAGAAAAGCATCACGGGGTGGTGCACATTGTATGGGTGTGTGTTACATTAGATTCACTAGTAGGAGTGAGAAAAACATCACGGGGTGGTGCGCATTGTATGGGTGTGTGTTACATTACATTCACTAGTGGGAGTGAGAAAAACATCACGGGGTGGTGCGCATTGTATGGGTGTGTGTTATATTACATTCACTAGTGGGAGTGAGAAAAACATCACGGGGTGGTGCGCATTCTATGGGTGTGTGTTACATTACATTCACTAGTGGGAGTGAGAAAAACATCATGGGGTGGTGCGCATTGTATGGGTGTGTGTTACATTACATTCACTAGTGGGAGTGAGAAAATCATCACGTTGTGGTGCGCATTGTATGGCTGTGTGTTACATTACATTCACTAGTGGGAGTGAGAAAAACATCACGGGGTGGTGCGCATTGTATTTGTGTGTGTTAAATTACATTCACTAGTAGGAGTGAGAAAAACATCACGGGGTGGTGCGCATTGTATGGGTGTGTGTTACATTACATTCACTAGTAGGAGTGAGAAAAACATCACGGGGTGGTGCGCATTGTATGGGTGTGTGTTACATTACATTCACTAGTAGGAGTGAGAAAAACATCACGTGGTGGTGAGCATTGTATGTGTGTGTGTTACATTACATTCACTAGTACGAGGGAGAAAAACATCACGGGGTGGTGCGCATTGTATGGGTGTGTGTTACATTACATTCACTAGTAGGAGTGAGAAAAACATCACGGGGTGGTGCGCATTGTATGGGTGTGTGTTACATTACATTCACTAGTAGGAGTGAGAAAAACATCACGGGGTGGTGCGCATTATATGGGTGTGTGTTACATTACATTCACTAGTAGGAGTGAGAAAAACATAACGGGGGGGCTGGGGATTTAGCTCAGCAGCATAAGCGCCTGCCTTGCAAGCAGGCAGTCGTGAGTTCGATCCCTGGTACCGATAAAAACGAAAAAGACAAAAAAAAAAAAAAAAAAAAGAAAAACATCACGGGGTGGTGCGCATTGTATGGGTGTGTGTTACATTACATACACTAGTAGGAGTGAGAAAAACATCACGGGGTGGTGCGCATTGTATGGGTGTGTGTTACACTACATTCACTAGTAGGAGTGAGAAAAACATCACGGGGTGGTGCGCATTGTATGGGTGTGTGTTACACTACATTCACTAGTAGGAGTGACAAAAACATCACGTGGTGGTGCGCATTGTATGGGTGTGTGTTACACTACATTCACTAGTAGGAGTGAGAAAAACATCACGGGGTGGTGCGCATTGTATGGGCGTGTGTTACACTACATTCACTAGTAGGAGTGAGAAAAACATCACGGGGTGGTGCGCATTGTATGGGTGTGTGTTACATTACATTCACTAGTAGGAGTGAGAAAAACATCACGGGGTGGTGCCCATTGTATGGGTGTGTGTTACATTAGATTCACTAGTAGCAGTGAGAAAAACATCACGGGGTGGTGCGCATTGTATGGGTGTGTGATACATTACATTCACTAGTAGCAGTGAGAAAAACATCACGGGGTGGTGCGCATTGTATGGGTGTGTGTTAAATTACATTCACTAGTAGCAGTGAGAAAAACATCACGGGGTGGTGCACATTGTATGGGTGTGTGTTACATTACATTCACTAGTAGCAGTGAGAAAAACATCACGGTGTGGTGCGCATTGTATGGGTGTGTGTTACATTAGATTCACTAGTAGGAGTGAGAAAAACATCACGGGGTGGTGCGCATTGTATGGGTGTGTGTTACATTACATTCACTAGTAGGAGTGAGAAAAACATCACGGGGTGGTGCGCATTGTATGGGTGTGTGTTACATTACATTCACTAGTAGGAGTGAGAAAAACATCACGGGGTGGTGCGCATTGTATGGGTGTGTGTTACATTAGATTCACTAGTTGGAGTGAGAAAAGCATCACGGAGTGGTGCGCATTGTATGGGTGTGTGTTACATTAGATTCACTAGTAGGAGTGACAAAAACATCACGGGGTGGTGCGCATTGTATGGGTGTGTGTTACATTAGATTCACTAGTAGGAGTGAGAAAAACATCACGGGGTGGTGCGCATTGTATGGGTGTGTGTTACATTACATTCACTAGTAGGAGGGAGAAAAACATCACGGCGTGGTGCCCATTGTATGGGTGTGTGTTACATTAGATTCACTAGTAGGAGTGAGAAAAACATCACGGGGTGGTACGCATTGTATGGGTGTGTGTTACATTAGATTCACTAGTAGGAGTGAGAAAAACATCACGGGGTGGTGTGCATTGTATGGGTGTGTGTTACATTACATTCACTAGTAGGAGTGAGAAAAACATCACGGGGTGGTGCGCATTGTATGGGTGTGTGTTACATTACATTCACTATTAGGAGTGAGAAAAACATCACCGGGTGATGCGCATTGTATGGGTGTGTGTTACATTACATTCTCTAGTAGGAGTGAGAAAAACATCACGGGGTGGTGCGCATTGTATGGGTGTGTGTTACATTAGATTCACTAGTAGGAGTGAGAAAAACATCACGGGGTGGTGCGCATTGTATGGGTGTGTGTTACATTACATTTACTACTAGGAGTGAGAAAAACATCACGGTGTGGTGCGCATTGTATGGGTGTGTGTTACATTAGATTCACTAGTAGGAGTGAGAAAAACATCACGGGGTGGTGCGCATTGTATGGGTGTGTGTTACATTAGATTCACTAGTAGGAGTGAGAAAAACATCACGGGGTGGTGCGCATCGTATGGGTGTGTGTTACATTACATTCACTAGTAGGAGTGAGAAAAACATCACGGGGTGGTGCGCATCGTTTGGGTGTGTGTTACATTACATTCACTAGTAGGAGTAAGAAAAACATCACGGGGTGGTGCGCATCGTATGGGTGTGTGTTACACTACATTCACTAGTAGGAGTGAGAAAAACATCACGTTGTGGTGCGCATCGTATGGGTGTGTGTTACACTACATTCACTAGTAGGAGTGAGAAAAACATCACGGGGTGGTGCGCATCGTATGGGTGTGTGTTACACTACATTCACTAGTAGGAGTGAGAAAAACATCACGGGGTGGTGCGCATCGTATGGGTGTGTGTTACATTACATTCACTAGTAGCAGTGAGAAAAACATCACGGGGTGGTGCGCATTGTATGGGTGTGTGTTACATTACATTCACTAGTAGGAGTGAGAAAAACATCACGGGGTGGTGCGCATTGTATGGGTGTGTGTTACATTAGATTCACTAGTAGGAGTGAGAAAAACATCACGGGGTGGTGCGCATTGTATGGGTGTGTGTTACATTAGATTCACTAGTAGGAGTGAGAAAAACATCACGGGGTGGTGCGCATTGTATGGGTGTGTGTTACATTAGATTCACTAGTAGGAGTGAGAAAAACATCACGGGGTGGTGCGCATTGTATGGGTGTGTGTTACATTAGATTCACTAGTAGGAGTGAGAAAAACATCACGGGGTGGTGCGCATTGTATGGGTGTGTGTTACATTACATTCACTAGTAGGAGTGAGAAAAACATCACGGGGTGGTGCGCATTGTATGGGTGTGTGTTACATTACATTCACTAGTAGGAGTGAGAAAAACATCACGAGGTGGTGCGCATTGTATGGGTGTGTGTTACATTACATTCACAAGTAGGAGTGAGAAAAACATCACGGGGTGGTGCGCATCGTATGGGTGTGTGTTACATTACATTCACTAGTAGGAGTGAGAAAAACATCACGGGGTGGTGCGCATCGTATGGGTGTGTGTTACACTACATTCACTAGTAGGAGTGAGAAAAATATCACGTTGTGGCGCGCATCGTATGGGTGTGTGTTACACTACATTCACTAGTAGGAGTGAGAAAAACATCACGGGGTGGTGCGCATCGTATGGGTGTGTGTTACACTACATTCACTAGTAGGAGTGAGAAAAACATCACGGGGTGGTGCGCATCGTATGGGTGTGTGTTACATTACATTCACTAGTAGCAGTGAGAAAAACATCACGGGGTGGTGCGCATCGTATGGGTGTGTGTTACATTACATTCACTAGTAGGAGTGAGAAAAACATCACGGGGTGGTGCGCATTGTATGGGTGTGTGTTACATTAGATTCACTAGTAGCAGTGAGAAAAACATCACGGGGTGGTGCGCATTGTATGGGTGTGTGTTACATTAGATTCACTAGTAGGAGTGAGAAAAACATCACGGGGTGGTGCGCATTGTATGGGTGTGTGTTACATTACATTCACTAGTAGGAGTGAGAAAAACATCACGGGGTGGTGCGCATTGTATGGGTGTGTGTTACATTACATTCACTAGTAGGAGTGAGAAAAACATCACGGGGTGGTGCGCATTGTATGGGTTTGTGTTACATTACATTCACTAGTAGGAGTGAGAAAAACATCACGGGGTGGTGGGCATTGTATGGGTGTGTGTTACATTACATTCACTAGTAGGAGTGAGAAAAACATCACGGGGTGGTGCGCATTGTATGGGTGTGTGTTACATTACATTCACTAGTAGGAGTGAGAAAAACATCACGGGGTGGTGCGCATTGTATGGGTGTGTGTTACATTACATTCACTAGTAGGAGTGGGAAAAACATCACGGGGTGGTGCGCATTGTATGGGTGTGTGTTACATTACATTCACTAGTAGGAGTGAGAAAAACATCACGGGCTGGTGCGCATTGTATGGGTGTGTGTTACATTACATTCCCAAGTTGGAGTGAGAAAAACATCACGGGGTGGTGCTTATTGTATGGGTGTGTGTTACATTACATTCACTAGTGGGAGTGAGAAAAACATTACGGGGTGGTGCGCATTGTATGGGTGTGTGTTACATTACATTCACTAGTGGGAGTGAGAAAAACATCACGGGGTGGTGCGCATTGTATGGGTGTGTGTTACATTACATTCACTAGTGGGAGTGAGAAAAACATCACAGGGTGGTGCGCATTGTATGGGTGTGTGTTACATTACATTCACTAGTGGGAGTGAGAAAAACATCACGGGGTGGTGCGCATTGTATGGGTGTGTGTTACATTACATTCAATAGTGGGAGTGAGAAAATCATCACGGTGTGGTGCGCATTGTATGGCTGTGTGTTACATTACATTCACTAGTGGGAGTGAGAAAAACATCACGGGGTGGTGCGCATTGTATGGGTGTGTGTTACATTACATTCACTAGTACGAGTGAGAAAAACATCACGGGGTGGTGCGCATTGTATGGGTGTGTGTTACATTACATTCACAAGTAGGAGTGAGAAAAACATCACGGTGTGGTGCGCATTGTATGGGTGTGTGTTACATTACATTCACTAGTAGGAGTGGGAAAAACATCACGGGGTGGTCAGCATTGTATGGGTGTGTGTTACATTACATTCACTAATAGGAGTGAGAAAAACATCACGGGGTGGTGGGCATTGTATGGGTGTGTGTTACATTACATTCACTAGTAGGAGTGAGAAAAACATCACGGGGTGGTACGCATTGTATGGGTGTGTGTTACATTAGATTCACTAGTAGGAGTGAGAAAAACATCACGGGGTGGTGCGCATTGTATGGGTGTGTGTTACACTACATTCACTAGTAGGAGTGAGAAAAACATCACGGGGTGGTGCGCATTGTATGGGAGTGTGTTACACTACATTCACTAGTAGGAGTGTGAAAAACATCACGGGGTGGTGCGCATTGTATGGGTGTGTGTTACACTACATTCACTAGTAGGAGTGAGAAAAACATCACGGGGTGGTGCGCATTGTATGGGTGTGTGTAACACTACATTCACTAGTAGGAGTGAGAAAAACATCACGGGGTGGTGCGCATTGTATGGGTGTGTGTTACATTAGATTCACTAGTAGGAGTGAGAAAAACATCACGGGGTGGTGCGCATTGTATGGGTGTGTGTTACATTACATTCACTAGTAGGAGTGAGAAAAACATCACGGGGTGGTTCGCATTGTATGGGTGTGTGTTACATTACATTCACTAGTAGCAGTGAGAAAAACATCACGGGGTGGTGCGCATTGTATGGGTGTGTGTTACATTACATTCACTAGTAGCAGTGAGAAAAACATCAGGGGTGGTGCGCATTGCATGGGTGTGTGTTACATTACATTCACTAGTAGTAGTGAGAAAAACATCACGGGGTGGTGCGCATTGTATGGGTGTGTGTTACATTAGATTCACTAGTAGGAGTGAGAAAAACATCACGGGGTGGTGCGCATTGTATGGGTGTGTGTTACATTAGATTCACTAGTAGGAGTGAGAAAAACATCACGGGGTGGTGCGCATTGTATGGGTGTGTGTTACATTAGATTCACTAGTAGGAGTGAGAAAAACATCACGGGTGGTGCGCATTGTATGGGTGTGTGTTACATTACATTCACTAGTAGCAGTGAGAAAAACATCAGGGGATGGTGCGCATTGTATGGGTGTGTGTTACATTAGATTCACTAGTAGGAGTGAGAAAAACATCACGGGGTGGTGCGCATTGTATGGGTGTGTGTTACATTAGATTCACTAGTAGGAGTGAGAAAAACATCACGGGGTGGTGCGCATTGTATGGGTGTGTGTTACATTACATTCTCTAGTAGGAGTGAGAAAAACATCACGGGGTGGTGCGCATTGTATGGGTGTGTGTTACATTACATTCACTAGTAGGAGTGCGAAAAACATCACGGGGTGGTGCGCATTGTATGGGTGTGTGTTACATTACATTCACTAGTAGGAGTGCGAAAAACATCACGGGGTGCTGCGCATTGTATGGGTGTGTGTTACATTACATTCACAAGTAGGAGTGAGAAAAACATCACGGGGTGGTGCGTATTGTATGGGTGTGTGTTACATTACATTCACTAGTGGGAGTGAGAGAAATATCACGGGGTGGTGCGCATTGTATGGGTGTGTGTTACATTACATTTACCAGTGGGAGTGAGAAAAACATCACGGGGTGGTGCGCATTGTATGGGTGTGTGTTACATTACATTCACTAGTGGGAGTGAGAAAAACATCACGGGGTGGTGCGCATTGTATGGGTGTGTGTTACATTACATTCACTAGTGGGAGTGAGAAAAACATCACGGGGTGGTGCGCATTGTATGGGTGTGTGTTACATTACATTCACTAGTGGGAGTGAGAAAATCATCACGGGGTGGTGCGCATTGTATGGCTGTGTGTTACATTACATTCACTAGTAGGAGTGAGAAAAACATCACGGGGTGGTGCGCATTGTATGGCTGTGTGTTACATTACATTCACTAGTAGGAGTGAGAAAAACATCACGGGGTGGTGCGCATTGTATGGGTGTTTGTTACATTACATTCACTAGTAGGAGTGAGAAAAACATCACGGGGTGGTGCGCATTGTATGGGTGTGTGTTACATTAGATTCACTAGTAGGAGTGAGAAAAACATCACGGGGTGGTGCGCATTGTATGGGTGTGTGTTACATTACATTCACTAGTAGGAGTGAGAAAAACATCACGGGGTGGTGCGCATTGTATGGGTGTGTGTTACATTACATTCACTAGTAGGAGTGAGAAAAACATCACGGGGTGGTGCGCATTGTATGGGTGTGTGTTACATTAGATTCACTAGTAGGAGTGAGAAAAACATCACGGGGTGGTGCGCATTGTATGGGTGTGTGTTACATTACATTCACTAGTAGGAGTGAGAAAAACATCACGGGGTGGTGCGCATTGTATGGGTGTGTGTTACATTACATTCACTAGTAGGAGTGAGAAAAACATCACGGGGTGGTGCGCATTGTATGGGTGTGTGTTACACTACATTCACTAGTAGGAGTGAGAAAAACATCACGGGGTGGTGCGCATTGTATGGGTGTGTGTTACACTACATTCACTAGTAGGAGTGAGAAAAACATCACGGGGTGGTGCGCATTGTATGGGTGTGTGTTACACTACATTCACTAGTAGGAGTGAGAAAAACATCACGGGGTGGTGCGCATTGTATGGGTGTGTGTTACACTACATTCACTAGTAGGAGTGAGAAAAACATCACGGGGTGGTGCGCATTGTATGGGTGTGTGTTACATTACATTCACTAGTAGGAGTGAGAAAAACATCACGGGGTGGTGCGCATTGTATGGGTGTGTGTTACAATACATTCACTAGTAGGAGTGAGAAAAACATCACGGGGTGGTGCGCATTGTATGGGTGTGTGTTACATTAGATTCACTAGTAGCAGTGAGAAAAACATCACGGGGTGGTGCGCATTGTATGGGTGTGTGTTACATTAGATTCACTAGTAGCAGTGAGAAAAACATCAAGGGGTGGTGCGCATTGTATGGGTGTGTGTTACATTAGATTCACTAGTAGGAGTGAGAAAAACATCACGGGGTGGTGCGCATTGTATGGTTGTGTGTTACATTACATTCACTAGTAGGAGTGAGAAAAACATCACGGGGTGGTGCGCATTGTATGGGTGTGTGTTACATTACATTCACTAGTAGGAGTGAGAAAAACATCACGGGGTGGTGCGCATTGTATGGCTGTGTGTTACATTACATTCACTAGTAGGAGAGAGAAAAACATCACGGGGTGGTGCGCATTGTATGGGTGTGTGTTACACTACATTCACTAGTAGGAGTGAGAAAAACATCACGGGGTGGTGCGCATTGTATGGGTGTGTGTTACATTAGATTCACTAGTAGGAGTGAGAAAAACATCACGGGGTGATGCGCATTGTATGGGTGTGTGTTACATTACATTCACTAGTAGGAGTGAGAAAAACATCACGGGGTGGTGCGCATTGTATGGGTGTGTGTTACATTACATTCACTAGTAGGAGTGAGAAAAACATCACGGGGTGGTGCGCATTGTATGGGTGTGTGTTACATTAGATTCACTAGTAGGAGTGAGAAAAACATCACGGGGTGGTGCGCATTGTATGGGTGTGTGTTACATTACATTCACTAGTAGGAGTGAGAAAAACATCACGGGGTGGTGCGCATTGTATGGGTGTGTGTTACATTACATTCACTAGTAGGAGTGAGAAAAACATCACGGGGTGGTGCGCATTGTATGGGTGTGTGTTACATTAGATTCACTAGTAGCAGTGAGAAAAACGTAACGGGGTGGTGCGCAATGTATGGGTGTGTGTTACATTACATTCACTAGTAGCAGTGAGAAATACATCACGGGGTGGTGCGCATTGTATGGGAGTGTGTTACATTACATTCACTAGTAGGAGTGAGAAAAACATCACGGGGTGGTGCGCATCGTATGGGTGTGTGTTACATTACATTCAGTAGTAGGAGTGAGAAAAACATCACGGGGTGGTGCGCATCGTATGGGTGTGTGTTACATTACATTCACTAGTAGGAGTGAGAAAAACATCACGGGGTGGTGCGCATCGTATGGGTGTGTGTTACATTAGATTCACTAGTAGGAGTCAGAAAAACATCACGCGGTGGTGCGCATCGTATGGGTGTGTGTTACATTAGAATCACTAGTAGGAGTGAGAAAAACATCACGGGGTGGTGCGCATCGTATGGGTGAGTGTTACATTAGATTCACTACTAGGAGTGAGAAAAACATCATGGGGTGGTGCGCATTGTATGGTTGTGTGTTACATTACATTCACTAGTAGGAGTGAGAAAAACATCACGGGGTGGTGCGCATTGTATGGGTGTGTGTTACATTACATTCACTAGTAGGAGTGAGAAAAACATCACAGGGTGGTGGGCATTGTATGGGTGTGTGTTACATTACGTTCACTAGTAGGAGAGAGAAAAACATCACGGGGTGGTGCGCATTGTATGGGTGGGTGTTACATTACATTCACTAGTAGGAGTGAGAAAAACATCAAGGGGTGGTGCGCATTGTATGGGTGTGTGTTACACTACATTCACTAGTAGGAGTGAGAAAAACATCACGGGGTGGTGCGCATTGTATGGGTGTGTGTTACACTACATTCACTAGTAGGAGTGAGAAAAACATCACGGGGTTGTGCGCATTGTATGGGTGTGTGTTACACTACATTCACTAGTAGGAGTGAGAAAAACATCACGGGGTGGTGCGCATTGTATGGGTGTGTGTTACACTACATTCACTAGTAGGAGTGAGAAAAACATCACGGGGTGGTGGGCATTGTATGGGTGTGTGTTACATTACATTCACTAGTAGGAGTGAGAAAAACATCACGGGGTGATGCGCATTGTATGGCTGTGTGTTACATTACATTCACTAGTAGGAGTGAGAAAAACATCACTGGGTGGTGCGCATTGTATGGGTGTGTGTTACATTACATTCACTAGAAGAAGTGAGAAAAACATCACGGGGTGGTGCGCATTGTATGGGTGTGTGTTACATTAGATTCACTAGTAGGAGTGAGAAAAACATCACGGGGTGGTGCGCATTGTATGGGTGTGTGTTACATTACATTCACTAGTAGGAGTGAGAAAAACATCACGGGGTGGTGCGCATTGTATGGGTGTGTGTTACATTACATTCACTAGTAGGAGTGAGAAAAACATCACGGGGTGGTGCGCATTGTATGGGTGTGTGTTACATTAGATTCACTAGTAGCAGTGAGAAAAACATAACGGGGTGGTGCGCAATGTATGGGTGTGTGTTACATTACATTCACTAGTAGCAGTGAGAAATACATCACGGGGTGGTGCGCATTGTATGGGAGTGTGTTACATTACATTCACTAGTAGGAGTGAGAAAAACATCACGGGGTGGTGCGCATCGTATGGGTGTGTGTTACATTACATTCAGTAGTAGGAGTGAGAAAAACATCACGGGGTGGTGCGCATCGTATGGGTGTGTGTTACATTACATTCACTAGTAGGAGTGAGAAAAACATCACCGGGTGGTGCGCATCGTATGGGTGTGTGTTACATTAGATTCACTAGTAGGAGTCAGAAAAACATCACGCGGTGGTGCGCATCGTATGGGTGTGTGTTACATTAGAATCACTAGTAGGAGTGAGAAAAACATCACGGGGTGGTGCGCATCGTATGGGTGAGTGTTACATTAGATTCACTACTAGGAGTGAGAAAAACATCACGGGGTGGTGCGCATTGTATGGTTGTGTTACATTACATTCACTAGTAGGAGTGAGAAAAACATCACGGGGTGGTGCGCATTGTATGGGTGTGTGTTACACTACATTCACTAGTAGGAGTGAGAAAAACATCACGGGGTGGTGCGCATTGTATGGGTGTGTGTTACACTACATTCACTAGTAGGAGTGAGAAAAACATCACGGGGTGGTGCGCATTGTATGGGTGTGTGTTACATTACATTCACTAGTAGGAGTGAGAAAAACATCACGGGGTGGTGCGCATTGTATGGGTGTGTGTTACAATACATTCACTAGTAGGAGTGAGAAAAACATCACGGGGTGGTGCGCATTGTATGGGTGTGTGTTACATTAGATTCACTAGTAGCAGTGAGAAAAACATCACGGGGTGGTGCGCATTGTATGGGTGTGTGTTACATTAGATTCACTAGTAGCAGTGAGAAAAACATCACGGGGTGGTGCGCATTGTATGGGTGTGTGTTACATTACATTCACTAGTAGCAGTGAGAAAAACCTCACGGGGTGGTGCGCAATGTATGGGTGTGTGTTACATTACATTCACTAGTAGCAGTGAGAAAAACATCACGGTGTGGTGCGCATTGTATGGGTGTGTGTTACATTAGATTCACTAGTAGGAGTGAGAAAAACATCACGGGGTGGTGCGCATTGTATGGGTGTGTGTTACATTACATTCACTAGTAGGAGTGAGAAAACCATCACGGGGTGGTGCGCATTGTATGGGTGTGTGTTACATTAGATTCACTAGTTGGAGTGAGAAAAGCATCACGGGGTGTTGCGCATTGTATGGGTGTGTGTTACATTAGATTCACTAGTAGGAGTGAGAAAAACATCACGGGGTGGTGCGCATTGTATGGGTGTGTGTTACATTACATTCACTAGTAGGAGTGAGAAAAACATCACGGGGTGGTGCGCATTGTATGGGTGTGTGTTACATTAGATTCCCTAGTAGGAGTGAGAAAATCATCACGGGGTGGTGCTCATTGTATGGGTGTGTGTTACATTAGATTCACTAGTAGGAGTGAGAAAAACATCACGGGGTGGTACGTATTGTATGGGTGTGTGTTACATTAGATTCACTAGTAGGAGTGAGAAAAACATCACGGGGTGGTGCGCATTGTATGGGTGTGTGTTACATTAGATTCTCTAGTAGGAGTGAGAAAAACATCACGGGGTGGTGCGCATTGTATGGGTGTGTGTTACATTAGATTCTCTAGTAGGAGTGAGAAAAACATCACGGGGTGGTGCGCATTGTATGGGTGTGTGTTACATTAGATTCACTAGTAGGAGTGAGAAAAACATCACGGGGTGGTGCGCATTGTATGGGTGTGTGTTACATTAGATTCACTAGTAGGAGTGAGAAAAACATCACGGGGTGGTGCGCATTGTATGGGTGTGTGTTACATTACATTCACTAGTAGGAGTGAGAAAAACATCACGGGGTGGTGCGCATTGTATGGGTGTGTGTTACATTACAATCACTAGTAGGAGTGGGAAAAACATCACGGGGTGGTGCGCATTGTATGGGTGTGTGTTACATTAGATTCACTAGTAGGAGTGAGAAAAACATCAAGGGGTGGTGCGCATTGTATGGGTGTGTGTTACATTACATTCACTAGTAGGAGTGAGAAAAACATCACGGGGTGGTGCGCATTGTATGGTTGTGTGTTACATTACATTCACTAGTAGGAGTGAGAAAAACATCACGGGGTGGTGCGCATTGTATGGGTGTGTGTTACATTACATTCACTAGTAGGAGTGAGAAAAACATCACGGGGTGGTGCGCATTGTATGGCTGTGTGTTACATTACATTCACTAGTAGGAGAGAGAAAAACATCACGGGGTGGTGCGCATTGTATGGGTGTGTGTTACACTACATTCACTAGTAGGAGTGAGAAAAACATCACGGGGTGGTGCGCATTGTATGGGTGTGTGTTACACTACATTCACTAGTAGGAGTGAGAAAAACATCACGGGGTGATGCGCATTGTATGGGTGTGTGTTACATTACATTCACTAGTAGGAGTGAGAAAAACATCACGGGGTGGTGCGCATTGTATGGGTGTGTGTTACATTACATTCACTAGTAGGAGTGAGAAAAACATCACGGGGTGGTGCGCATTGTATGGGTGTGTGTTACATTAGATTCACTAGTAGGAGTGAGAAAAACATCACGGGGTGGTGCGCATTGTATGGGTGTGTGTTACATTACATTCACTAGTAGGAGTGAGAAAAACATCACGGGGTGGTGCGCATTGTATGGGTGTGTGTTACATTACATTCACTAGTAGGAGTGAGAAAAACATCACGGGGTGGTGCGCATTGTATGGGTGTGTGTTACATTAGATTCACTAGTAGCAGTGAGAAAAACGTAACGGGGTGGTGCGCAATGTATGGGTGTGTGTTACATTACATTCACTAGTAGCAGTGAGAAATACATCACGGGGTGGTGCGCATTGTATGGGAGTGTGTTACATTACATTCACTAGTAGGAGTGAGAAAAACATCACGGGGTGGTGCGCATCGTATGGGTGTGTGTTACATTACATTCAGTAGTAGGAGTGAGAAAAACATCACGGGGTGGTGCGCATCGTATGGGTGTGTGTTACATTACATTCACTAGTAGGAGTGAGAAAAACATCACGGGGTGGTGCGCATCGTATGGGTGTGTGTTACATTAGATTCACTAGTAGGAGTCAGAAAAACATCACGCGGTGGTGCGCATCGTATGGGTGTGTGTTACATTAGAATCACTAGTAGGAGTGAGAAAAACCTCACGGGGTGGTGCGCATCGTATGGGTGAGTGTTACATTAGATTCACTACTAGGAGTGAGAAAAACATCATGGGGTGGTGCGCATTGTATGGTTGTGTGTTACATTACATTCACTAGTAGGAGTGAGAAAAACATCACAGGGTGGTGGGCATTGTATGGGTGTGTGTTACATTACATTCACTAGTAGGAGAGAGAAAAACATCACGGGGTGGTGCGCATTGTATGGGTGGGTGTTACATTACATTCACTAGTAGGAGTGAGAAAAACATCAAGGGGTGGTGCGCATTGTATGGGTGTGTGTTACACTACATTCACTAGTAGGAGTGAGAAAAACATCACGGGGTGGTGCGCATTGTATGGGTGTGTGTTACACTACATTCACTAGTAGGAGTGAGAAAAACATCACGGGGTTGTGCGCATTGTATGGGTGTGTGTTACACTACATTCACTAGTAGGAGTGAGAAAAACATCACGGGGTGGTGCGCATTGTATGGGTGTGTGTTACACTACATTCACTAGTAGGAGTGAGAAAAACATCACGGGGTGGTGGGCATTGTATGGGTGTGTGTTACATTACATTCACTAGTAGGAGTGAGAAAAACATCACGGGGTGGTGCGCATTGTATGGGTGTGTGTTACATTAGATTCACTAGTAGGAGTGAGAAAAACATCACGGGGTGGTGCGCATTGTATGGGTGTGTGTTATATTAGATTCACTAGTAGGAGTGAGAAAAACATCACGGGGTGGTGCGCATTGTATGGTTGTGTGTTACATTACATTCACTAGTAGGAGTGAGAAAAACATCACGGGGTGGTGCGCATTGTATGGGTGTGTGTTACATTACATTCACTAGTAGGAGTGAGAAAAACATCACGGGGTGGTGGGCATTGTATGGGTGTGTGTTACATTAGATTCACTAGTAGGAGAGAGAAAAACATCACGGGGTGGTGCGCATTGTATGGGTGTGTGTTACATTACATTCACTAGTAGGAGTGAGAAAAACATCAAGGGGTGGTGCGCATTGTATGGGTGTGTGTTACACTACATTCCCTAGTAGGAGTGAGAAAAACATCACGGGGTGGTGCGCATTGTATGGGTGTGTGTTACACTACATTCACTAGTAGGAGTGAGAAAAACATCACGGGGTTGTGCGCATTGAATGGGTGTGTGTTACATTAGATTCACTAGTAGGAGTGAGAAAAACATCACGGGGTGGTGCGCATTGTATGGGTGTGTGTTACATTACATTCACTAGTAGGAGTGAGAAAAACATCACGGGGTGGTGCGCATTGTATGGGTGTGTGTTACATTACATTCACTAGTAGGAGTGAGAAAAACATCACGTGGTGGTGCGCATTGTATGGGTGTGTGTTACATTAGATTCACTAGTAGCAGTGAGAAAAACATCACGTGGTGGTGCGCATTGTATGGGTGTGTGTTACATTACATTCACTAGTAGCAGTGAGAAAAACATCACGTGGTGGTGCGCATTGTATGGGTGTGTGTTACATTACATTCACTAGTAGGAGTGAGAAAAACATCACGGGGTGGTGCGCATTGTATGGGTGTGTGTTACATTAGATTCACTAGTAGGAGTGAGAAAAACATCACGGGGTGGTGCGCATTGTATGGGTGTGTGTTACATTACATTCACAAGTAGGAGTGAGAAAAACATCACGGGGTTGTGCGCATTGTATGGGTGTGTGTTAAATTACATTCACTAGTAGGAGTGAGAAAAACATCACGGGGTGGTGCGCATTGTATGGGTGTGTGTTACATTACATTCACTAGTAGGAGTGAGAAAAACATCTCGGGGTGGTGGGCATTGTATGGGTGTGTGTTACATTACGTTCACTAGTAGGAGTGAGAAAAACATCACGGGGTGGTGCGCATTGTATGGGTGTGTGTTACACTACATTCACTAGTAGGAGTGAGAAAAACATCACGGGGTTGTGCGCATTGTATGGGTGTGTGTTACACTACATTCACTAGTAGGAGTGAGAAAAACATCACGGGGTGGTGCGCATTGTATGGGTGTGTGTTACACTACATTCACTAGTAGGAGTGAGAAAAACATCACGGGGTGGTGGGCATTGTATGGGTGTGTGTTACATTACATTCACTAGTAGCAGTGAGAAAAACATCACGTGGTGGTGCGCATTGTATGGGTTTGTGTTACATTAGATTCACTAGTAGGAGTGAGAAAAACATCACGGGGTGGTGCGCATTGTATGGGTGTGTGTTACATTAGATTCACTAGTAGGAGTGAGAAAAACATCACGGGGTGATGCGCATTGTATGGGTGTGTGTTACATTACATTCACTAGTAGGAGTGAGAAAAACATCACTGGGTGGTGCGCATTGTATGGGTGTGTGTTACATTACATTCACTAGAAGAAGTGAGAAAAACATCACGGGGTGGTGCGCATTGTATGGGTGTGTGTTACATTAGATTCACTAGTAGGAGTGAGAAACACATCACGGGGTGGTGCGCATTGTATGGGTGTGTGTTACATTACATTCACTAGTAGGAGTGAGAAAAACATCACGGGGTGGTGCGCATTGTATGGGTGTGTGTTACATTACATTCACTAGTAGGAGTGAGAAAAACATCACGGGGTGGTGCGCATTGTATGGGTGTGTGTTACATTAGATTCACTAGTAGCAGTGAGAAAAACATAACGGGGTGGTGCGCAATGTATGGGTGTGTGTTACATTACATTCACTAGTAGCAGTGAGAAATACATCACGGGGTGGTGCGCATTGTATGGGAGTGTGTTACATTACATTCACTAGTAGGAGTGAGAAAAACATCACGGGGTGGTGCGCATCGTATGGGTGTGTGTTACATTACATTCAGTAGTAGGAGTGAGAAAAACATCACGGGGTGGTGCGCATCGTATGGGTGTGTGTTACATTACATTCACTAGTAGGAGTGAGAAAAACATCACGGGGTGGTGCGCATCGTATGGGTGTGTGTTACATTAGATTCACTAGTAGGAGTCAGAAAAACATCACGCGGTGGTGCGCATCGTATGGGTGTGTGTTACATTAGAATCACTAGTAGGAGTGAGAAAAACATCACGGGGTGGTGCGCATCGTATGGGTGAGTGTTACATTAGATTCACTACTAGGAGTGAGAAAAACATCACGGGGTGGTGCGCATTGTATGGTTGTGTTACATTACATTCACTAGTAGGAGTGAGAAAAACATCACGGGGTGGTGCGCATTGTATGGGTGTGTGTTACATTACATTCACTAGTAGGAGTGAGAAAAACATCACAGGGTGGTGGGCATTGTATGGGTGTGTGTTACATTACATTCACTAGTAGGAGAGAGAAAAACATCACGGGGTGGTGCGCATTGTATGGGTGGGTGTTACATTACATTCACTAGTAGGAGTGAGAAAAACATCAAGGGGTGGTGCGCATTGTATGGGTGTGTGTTACACTACATTCACTAGTAGGAGTGAGAAAAACATCACGGGGTGGTGCGCATTGTATGGGTGTGTGTTACACTACATTCACTAGTAGGAGTGAGAAAAACATCACGGGGTTGTGCGCATTGTATGGGTGTGTGTTACACTACATTCACTAGTAGGAGTGAGAAAAACATCACGGGGTGGTGCGCATTGTATGGGTGTGTGTTACACTACATTCACTAGTAGGAGTGAGAAATACATCACGGGGTGGTGGGCATTGTATGGGTGTGTGTTACATTACATTCACTAGTAGGAGTGAGAAAAACATCACGGGGTGGTGCGCATTGTATGGGTGTGTGTTACATTAGATTCACTAGTAGGAGTGAGAAAAACATCACGGGGTGGTGCGCATTGTATGGGTGTGTGTTATATTAGATTCACTAGTAGGAGTGAGAAAAACATCACGGGGTGGTGCGCATTGTATGGTTGTGTGTTACATTACATTCACTAGTAGGAGTGAGAAAAACATCACGGGGTGGTGCGCATTGTATGGGTGTGTGTTACATTACATTCACTAGTAGGAGTGAGAAAAACATCACGGGGTGGTGGGCATTGTATGGGTGTGTGTTACATTACATTCACTAGTAGGAGAGAGAAAAACATCACGGGGTGGTGCGCATTGTATGGGTGTGTGTTACATTACATTCACTAGTAGGAGTGAGAAAAACATCAAGGGGTGGTGCGCTTTGTATGGGTGTGTGTTACACTACATTCCCTAGTAGGAGTGAGAAAAACATCACGGGGTGGTGCGCATTGTATGGGTGTGTGTTACACTACATTCACTAGTAGGAGTGAGAAAAACATCACGTGGTGGTGCGCATTGTATGGGTGTGTGTTACATTAGATTCACTAGTAGCAGTGAGAAAAACATCACGTGGTGGTGCGCATTGTATGGGTGTGTGTTACATTACATTCACTAGTAGCAGTGAGAAAAACATCACGTGGTGGTGCGCATTGTATGGGTGTGTGTTACATTAGATTCACTAGTAGCAGTGAGAAAAACATCACGGGGTGGTGCGCATTGTATGGTTGTGTGTTACATTACATTCACTAGTAGGAGTGAGAAAAACATCACGGGGTGGTGCGCATTGTATGGGTGTGTGTTACATTACATTCACAAGTAGGAGTGAGAAAAACATCACGGGGTTGTGCGCATTGTATGGGTGTGTGTTAAATTACATTCACTAGTAGGAGTGAGAAAAACATCACGGGGTGGTGCGCATTGTATGGGTGTGTGTTACATTACATTCACTATTAGGAGTGAGAAAAACATCTCGGGGTGGTGGGCATTGTATGGGTGTGTGTTACATTACGTTCACTAGTAGGAGTGAGAAAAACATCACGGGGTGGTGCGCATTGTATGGGTGTGTGTTACACTACATTCACTAGTAGGAGTGAGAAAAACATCACGGGGTTGTGCGCATTGTATGGGTGTGTGTTACACTACATTCACTAGTAGGAGTGAGAAAAACATCACGGGGTGGTGCGCATTGTATGGGTGTGTGTTACACTACATTCACTAGTAGGAGTGAGAAAAACATCACGGGGTGGTGGGCATTGTATGGGTGTGTGTTACATTACATTCACTAGTAGCAGTGAGAAAAACATCACGTGGTGGTGCGCATTGTATGGGTGTGTGTTACATTAGATTCACTAGTAGGAGTGAGAAAAACATCAAGGGGTGGTGCGCATTGTATGGGTGTGTGTTACACTACATTCACTAGTAGGAGTGAGAAAAACATCACGGGGTGGTGCGCATTGTATGGGTGTGTGTTACATTACATTCACTAGTAGGAGTGAGAAAAACATCACGGGGTGGTGCGCATTGTATGGGTGTGTGTTACATTAGATTCACTAGTAGGAGTGAGAAAAACATCACGGGGTGGTGCGCATTGTATGGGTGTGTGTTACATTACATTCACTAGTAGGAGTGAGAAAAACATCACGGGGTGGTGCGCATTGTATGGGTGTGTGTTACATTACAATCACTAGTAGGAGTGGGAAAAACATCACGGGGTGGTGCGCATTGTATGGGTGTGTGTTACATTAGATTCACTAGTAGGAGTGAGAAAAACATCACGGGGTGGTGCGCATTGTATGGGTGTGTGTTACATTAGATTCACTAGTAGGAGTGAGAAAAACATCACGGGGTGGTGCGCATTGTACGGTTGTGTGTTACATTACATTCACTAGTAGGAGTGAGAAAAACATCACGGGGTGGTGCGCATTGTATGGGTGTGTGTTACATTACATTCACTAGTAGGAGTGAGAAAAACATCACGGGGTGGTGCGCATTGTATGGCTGTGTGTTACATTACATTCACTAGTAGGAGAGAGAAAAACATCACGGGGTGGTGCGCATTGTATGGGTGTGTGTTACACTACATTCACTAGTAGGAGTGAGAAAAACATCACGGGGTGGTGCGCATTGTATGGGTGTGTGTTACATTAGATTCACTAGTAGGAGTGAGAAAAACATCACGGGGTGATGCGCATTGTATGGGTGTGTGTTACATTACATTCACTAGTAGGAGTGAGAAAAACATCACGGGGTGGTGCGCATTGTATGGGTGTGTGTTACATTACATTCACTAGTAGGAGTGAGAAAAACATCACGGGGTGGTGCGCATTGTATGGGTGTGTGTTACATTAGATTCACTAGTAGGAGTGAGAAAAACATCACGGGGTGGTGCGCATTGTATGGGTGTGTGTTACATTAGATTCACTAGTAGGAGTGAGAAAAACATCACGGGGTGGTGCGCATTGTATGGGTGTGTGTTACATTACATTCACTAGTAGGAGTGAGAAAAACATCACGGGGTGGTGCGCATTGTATGGGTGTGTGTTACATTAGATTCACTAGTAGCAGTGAGAAAAACATAACGGGGTGGTGCGCAATGTATGGGTGTGTGTTACATTACATTCACTAGTAGCAGTGAGAAATACATCACGGGGTGGTGCGCATTGTATGGGAGTGTGTTACATTACATTCACTAGTAGGAGTGAGAAAAACATCACGGGGTGGTGCGCATCGTATGGGTGTGTGTTACATTACATTCAGTAGTAGGAGTGAGAAAAACATCACGGGGTGGTGCGCATCGTATGGGTGTGTGTTACATTACATTCACTAGTAGGAGTGAGAAAAACATCACGGGGTGGTGCGCATCGTATGGGTGTGTGTTACATTAGATTCACTAGTAGGAGTCAGAAAAACATCACGCGGTGGTGCGCATCGTATGGGTGTGTGTTACATTAGAATCACTAGTAGGAGTGAGAAAAACATCACGGGGTGGTGCGCATCGTATGGGTGTGTGTTACATTAGATTCACTACTAGGAGTGAGAAAAACATCACGGGGTGGTGCGCATTGTATGGTTGTGTGTTACATTACATTCACTAGTAGGAGTGAGAAAAACATCACGGGGTGGTGCGCATTGTATGGGTGTGTGTTACATTACATTCACTAGTAGGAGTGAGAAATACATCACGGGGTGGTGGGCATTGTATGGGTGTGTGTTACATTACATTCACTAGTAGGAGAGAGAAAAACATCACGGGGTGGTGCGCATTGTATGGGTGTGTGTTACATTACATTCACTAGTAGGAGTGAGAAAAACATCAAGGGGTGGTGCGCATTGTATGGGTGTGTGTTACACTACATTCACTAGTAGGAGTGAGAAAAACATCACGGGGTGGTGCGCATTGTATGGGTGTGTGTTACACTACATTCACTAGTAGGAGTGAGAAAAACATCACGTGGTTGTGCGCATTGTATGGGTGTGTGTTACACTACATTCACTAGTAGGAGTGAGAAAAACATCACGGGGTGGTGCGCATTGTATGGGTGTGTGTTACACTACATTCACTAGTAGGAGTGAGAAAAACATCACGGGGTGGTGGGCATTGTATGGGTGTGTGTTACATTACATTCACTAGTAGGAGTGAGAAAAACATCACGGGGTGGTGCGCATTGTATGGGTGTGTGTTACATTAGATTCACTAGTAGGAGTGAGAAAAACATCACGTGGTGGTGCGCATTGTATGGGTGTGTGTTACATTAGATTCACTAGTAGGAGTGAGAAAAACATCACGGGGTGGTGCGCATTGTATGGTTGTGTGTTACATTACATTCACTAGTAGGAGTGAGAAAAACATCACGGGGTGGTGCGCATTGTATGGGTGTGTGTTACATTACATTCACTAGTAGGAGTGAGAAAAACATCACGGGGTGGTGGGCATTGTATGGGTGTGTGTTACATTACATTCACTAGTAGGAGAGAGAAAAACATCACGGGGTGGTGCGCATTGTATGGGTGTGTGTTACATTACATTCACTAGTAGGAGTGAGAAAAACATCAAGGGGTGGTGCGCATTGTATGGGTGTGTGTTACACTACATTCACTAGTAGGAGTGAGAAAAACATCACGGGGTGGTGCGCATTGTATGGGTGTGTGTTACACTACATTCACTAGTAGGAGTGAGAAAAACATCACGGGGTTGTGCGCATTGTATGGGTGTGTGTTACATTAGATTCACTAGTAGGAGTGAGAAAAACATCACGGGGTGATGCGCATTGTATGGGTGTGTGTTACATTAGATTCACTAGTAGGAGTGAGAAAAACATCACGGGGTGGTGCGCATTGTATGGGTGTGTGTTACATTACATTCACTACTAGGAGTGAGAAAAACATCACGTGGTGGTGCGCATTGTATGGGTGTGTGTTACATTAGATTCACTAGTAGCAGTGAGAAATACATCACGGGGTGGTGCGCATTGTATGGGTGTGTGTTACATTACATTCACTAGTAGCAGTGAGAAAAACATCACGTGGTGGTGCGCATTGTATGGGTGTGTGTTACATTACATTCACTAGTAGCAGTGACAAAAACATCACAGACTGGTGCGCATTGTATGGGTGTGTGTTACATTAGATTCACTAGTAGGAGTGAGAAAAACATCACGGGGTGGTGCGCATTGTATGGGTGTGTGTTACATTAGATTCACTAGTAGGAGTGAGAAAAACATCACGGGGTGGTGCGCATTGTATGGGTGTGTGTTACATTACATTCACAAGTAGGAGTGAGAAAAACATCACGGGGTTGTGCGCATTGTATGCGTGTGTGTTACATTACATTCACTAGTAGGAGTGAGAAAAACATCACGGGGTGGTACGCATTGTATGGGTGTGTGTTACATTACATTCACTAGTAGGAGTGAGAAAAACATCTCGGGGTGGTGGGCATTGTATGGGTGTGTGTTACATTACATTCACTAGTAGGAGTGAGAAAAACATCACGGGGTGGTGCGCATTGTATGGGTGTGTGTTACACTACATTCACTAGTAGGAGTGAGAAAAACATCACGGGGTTGTGCGCATTGTATGGGTGTGTGTTACACTACATTCACTAGTAGGAGTGAGAAAAACATCACGGGGTGGTGCGCATTGTATGGGTGTGTGTTACACTACATTCACTAGTAGGAGTGAGAAAAACATCACGGGGTGGTGGGCATTGTATGGGTGTGTGTTACATTACATTCACTAGTAGCAGTGAGAAAAACATCACGTGGTGGTGCGCATTGTATGGGTGTGTGTTACATTAGATTCACTAGTAGGAGTGAGAAAAACATCAAGGGGTGGTGCGCATTGTATGGGTGTGTGTTACACTACATTCACTAGTAGGAGTGAGAAAAACATCACGGGGTGGTGCGCATCGTATGGGTGTGTGTTACACTACATTCACTAGTAGGAGTGAGAAAAACATCACGGGGTTGTGCGCATTGTATGGGTGTGTGTTACACTACATTCACTAGTAGGAGTGAGAAAAACATCACGGGGTGGTGCGCATTGTATGGGTGTGTGTTACACTACATTCACTAGTAGGAGTGAGAAAAACATCACGGGGTGGTGGGCATTGTATGGGTGTGTGTTACATTACATTCACTAGTAGGAGTGAGAAAAACATCACGGGGTGGTGCGCATTGTATGGGTGTGTGTTACATTAGATTCACTAGTAGGAGTGAGAAAAACATCACGGGGTGGTGCGCATTGTATGGGTGTGTGTTACATTAGATTCACTAGTAGGAGTGAGAAAAACATCACGGGGTGGTGCGCATTGTATGTTTGTGTGTTACATTAGATTCACTAGTAGGAGTGAGAAAAACATCACGGGGTGGGGCGCATTGTATGGGTGTGTGTTACATTACATTCACAAGTAGGAGTGAGAAAAACATCACGGGGTTGTGCGCATTGTATGCGTGTGTGTTACATTACATTCACTAGTAGGAGTGAGAAAAACATCACGGGGTGGTACGCATTGTATGGGTGTGTGTTACATTACATTCACTAGTAGGAGTGAGAAAAACATCTCGGGGTGGTGGGCATTGTATGGGTGTGTGTTACATTACATTCACTAGTAGGAGTGAGAAAAACATCACGGGGTGGTGCGCATTGTATGGGTGTGTGTTACACTACATTCACTAGTAGGAGTGAGAAAAACATCACGGGGTTGTGCGCATTGTATGGGTGTGTGTTACACTACATTCACTAGTAGGAGTGAGAAAAACATCACGGGGTGGTGCGCATTGTATGGGTGTGTGTTACACTACATTCACTAGTAGGAGTGAGAAAAACATCACGGGGTGGTGGGCATTGTATGGGTTTGTGTTACATTACATTCACTAGTAGCAGTGAGAAAAACATCACGTGGTGGTGCGCATTGTATGGGTGTGTGTTACATTAGATTCACTAGTAGGAGTGAGAAAAACATCAAGGGGTGGTGCGCATTGTATGGGTGTGTGTTACACTACATTCACTAGTAGGAGTGAGAAAAACATCACGGGGTGGTGCGCATCGTATGGGTGTGTGTTACACTACATTCACTAGTAGGAGTGAGAAAAACATCACGGGGTTGTGCGCATTGTATGGGTGTGTGTTGCACTACATTCACTAGTAGGAGTGAGAAAAACATCACGGGGTGGTGCGCATTGTATGGGTGTGTGTTACACTACATTCACTAGTAGGAGTGAGAAAAACATCACGGGGTGGTGGGCATTGTATGGGTGTGTGTTACATTACATTCACTAGTAGGAGTGAGAAAAACATCACGGGGTGGTGCGCATTGTATGGGTGTGTGTTACATTAGATTCACTAGTAGGAGTGAGAAAAACATCACGGGGTGGTGCGCATTGTATGGGTGTGTGTTACATTAGATTCACTAGTAGGAGTGAGAAAAACATCACGGGGTGGTGCGCATTGTATGTTTGTGTGTTACATTAGATTCACTAGTAGGAGTGAGAAAAACATCACGGGGTGGTGCGCATTGTATGGGTGTGTGTTACATTACATTCACTAGTAGGAGTGAGAAAAACATCACGGGGTGGTGGGCATTGTATGGGTGTGTGTTACATTACATTCACTAGTAGGAGAGAGAAAAACATCACGGGGTGGTGCGCATTGTATGGGTGTGTGTTACATTACATTCACTAGTAGGAGTGAGAAAAACATCAAGGGGTGGTGCGCATTGTATGGGTGTGTGTTACACTACATTCACTAGTAGGAGTGAGAAAAACATCACGGGGTGGTGCGCATTGTATGGGTGTGTGTTACACTACATTCACTAGTAGGAGTGAGAAAAACATCACGGGGTTGTGCGCATTGTATGGGTGTGTGTTACACTACATTCACTAGTAGGAGTGAGAAAAACATCACGGGGTGGTGCGCATTGTATGGGTGTGTGTTACACTACATTCACTAGTAGGAGTGAGAAAAACATCACGGGGTGGTGGGCATTGTATGGGTGTGTGTTACATTACATTCACTAGTAGGAGTGAGAAAAACATCACGGGGTGGTGCGCATTGTATGGGTGTGTGTTACATTAGATTCACTAGTAGGAGTGAGCAAAACATCACGGGGTGGTGCGCATTGTATGGGTGTGTGTTACATTACATTCACTAGTAGGAGTGAGAAAAACATCACGGGGTGGTGCGCATTGTATGGGTGTGTGTTACATTAGATTCACTAGTAGCAGTGAGAAATACATCACGGGGTGGTGCGCATTGTATGGGTGTGTGTTACATTACATTCACTAGTAGCAGTGAGAAATACATCACGGGGTGGTGCGCATTGTATGGGTGTGTGTTACATTACATTCACTAGTAGCAGTGAGAAAAACATCACGTGGTGGTGCGCATTGTATGGGTGTGTGTTACATTACATTCACTAGTAGGAGTGAGAAAAACATCACGGGGTGGTGCGCATTGTATGGGTGTGTGTTACATTAGATTCACTAGTAGGAGTGAGAAAAACATCACGGGGTGGTGCGCATTGTATGGGTGTGTGTTACATTACATTCACTAGTAGGAGTGAGAAAAACATCACGGGGTTGTGCGCATTGTATGGGTGTGTGTTACATTACATTCACTAGTAGGAGTGAGAAAAACATCACGGGGTGGTGCGCATTGTATGGGTGTGTGTTACATTACATTCACTAGTAGGAGTGAGAAAAACATCTCGGGGTGGTGGGCATTGTATGGGTGTGTGTTACATTACATTCACTAGTAGGAGTGAGAAAAACATCACGGGGTGGTGCGCATTGTATGGGTGTGTGTTACATTAGATTCACTAGTAGGAGTGAGAAAAACATCACGTGGTGGTGCGCATTGTATGGGTGTGTGTTACATTAGATTCACTAGTAGGAGTGAGAAAAACATCACGGTGTGGTGCGCATTGTATGGGTGTGTGTTACATTAGATTCACTAGTAGGAGTGAGAAACACATCACGGGGTGGTGCGCATTGTATGGGTGTGTGTTACATTAGATTCACTAGTAGGAGTGAGAAAAACATCACGGGGTGGTGCGCATTGTATGGGTGTGTGTTACATTACATTCACTAGTAGGAGTGAGAAAAACATCACGGGGTGGTGTGCATTGTATGGGTGTGTGTTACATTACATTCACTAGTAGGAGTGAGAAAAACATCACGGGGTGGTGTGCATTGTATGGGTGTGTGTTACATTACATTCACTAGTAGGAGTGAGAAATACATCACGGGGTGGTGCGCATTGTATGGGTGTGTGTTACACTACATTCACTAGTAGGAGTGAGAAAAACATCACGGGGTTGTGCGCATTGTATGGGTGTGTGTTACACTACATTCACTAGTAGGAGTGAGAAAAACATCACGGTGTGGTGCGCATTGTATGGGTGTGTGTTACACTACATTCACTAGTAGGAGTGAGAAAAACATCACGGGGTGGTGGGCATTGTATGGGTGTGTGTTACATTACATTCACTAGTAGGAGTGAGAAAAACATCACGGGGTGGTGCGCATTGTATGGGTGTGTGTTACATTAGATTCACTAGTAGGAGTGAGAAAAACATCACGGGGTGGTGCGCATTGTATGGGTGTGTGTTACATTAGATTCACTAGTAGGAGTGAGAAAAACATCACGGGGTGGTGCGCATTGTATGGTTGTGTGTTACATTACATTCACGAGTAGGAGTGAGAAAAACATCACGGGGTGGTGCGCATTGTATGGGTGTGTGTTACATTACATTCACTAGTAGGAGTGAGAAAAACATCACGGGGTGGTGGGCATTGTATGGGTGTGTGTTACATTACATTCACTAGTAGGAGAGAGAAAAACATCACGGGGTGGTGCGCATTGTATGGGTGTGTGTTACATTACATTCACTAGTAGGAGTGAGAAAAACATCAAGGGGTGGTGCGCATTGTATGGGTGTGTGTTACACTACATTCACTAGTAGGAGTGAGAAAAACATCACGGGGTGGTGCGCATTGTATGGGTGTGTGTTACACTACATTCACTAGTAGGAGTGAGAAAAACATCACGGGGTTGTGCGCATTGTATGGGTGTGTGTTACATTAGATTCACTAGTAGGAGTGAGAAAAACATCACGGGGTGGTGCGCATTGTATGGGTGTGTGTTACATTAGATTCACTAGTAGGAGTGAGAAAAACATCAAGGAGTGGTGCGCATTGTATGGGTGTGTGTTACAATACATTCACTAGTAGAAGTGAGAAAAACATCACGGGGTGGTGCGCATTGTATGGGTGTGTGTTACACGACATTCACTAGTAGGAGTGACAAAAACATCACGGGGTTGTGCGCATTGTATGGGTGTGTGTTACACTACATTCACTAGTAGGAGTGAGAAAAACATCACGGGGTGGTGCGCATTGTATGGGTGTGTGTTACACTACATTCACTAGTAGGAGTGAGAAAAACATCACGGGGTGGTGGGCATTGTATGGGTGTGTGTTACATTACATTCACTTGTAGGAGTGAGAAAAACATCACGGGGTGGTGCGCATTGTATGGGTGTGTGTTACATTAGATTCACTAGTAGGAGTGAGAAAAACATCACGGGGTGGTGCGCATTGTATGGGTGTGTGTTACATTAGATTCACTAGTAGGAGTGAGAAAAACATCACGGGGTGGTGCGCATTGTATGGTTGTGTGTTACATTACATTCACTAGTAGGAGTGAGAAAAACATCACGGGGTGGTGCGCATTGTATGGGTGTGTGTTACATTACATTCACTAGTAGGAGTGAGAAAAACATCACGGGGTGGTGGGCATTGTATGGGTGTGTGTTACATTACATTCACTAGTAGGAGAGAGAAAAACATCATGGGGTGGTGCGCATTGTATGGGTGTGTGTTACATTACATTCACTAGTAGGAGTGAGAAAAACATCAAGGGGTGGTGCGCATTGTATGGGTGTGTGTTACACTACATTCACTAGTAGGAGTGAGAAAAACATCACGGGGTGGTGCGCATTGTATGGGTGTGTGTTACACTACATTCACTAGTAGGAGTGAGAAAAACATCACGGGGTTGTGCGCATTGTATGGGTGTGTGTTACACTACATTCACTAGTAGGAGTGAGAAAAACATCACGGGGTGGTGCGCATTGTATGGGTGTGTGTTACACTACATTCACTAGTAGGAGTGAGAAAAACATCACGGGGTGGTGGGCATTGTATGGGTGTGTGTTACATTACATTCACTAGTAGGAGTGAGAAAAACATCACGGGGTGGTGCGCATTGTATGGGTGTGTGTTACATTAGATTCACTAGTAGGAGTGAGAAAAACATCACGGGGTGGTGCGCATTGTATGGGTGTGTGTTACATTAGATTCACTAGTAGGAGTGAGAAACACATCACGGGGTGGTGCGCATTGTATGGGTGTGTGTTACATTACATTCACTAGTAGGAGTGAGAAAAACATCACGGGGTGGTGCGCATTGTATGGGTGTGTGTTACATTAGATTCACTAGTAGCAGTGAGAAATACATCACGGGGTGGTGCGCATTGTATGGGTGTGTGTTACATTACATTCACTAGTAGCAGTGAGAAATACATCACGGGGTGGTGCGCATTGTATGGGTGTGTGTTACATTACATTCACTAGTAGCAGTGAGAAAAACATCACGTGGTGGTGCGCATTGTATGGGTGTGTGTTACATTACATTCACTAGTAGGAGTGAGAAAAACATCACGGGGTGGTGCGCATTGTATGGGTGTGTGTTACATTAGATTCACTAGTAGGAGTGAGAAAAACATCACGGGGTGGTGCGCATTGTATGGGTGTGTGTTACATTACATTCACTAGTAGGAGTGAGAAAAACATCACGGGGTTGTGCGCATTGTATGGGTGTGTGTTACATTACATTCACTAGTAGGAGTGAGAAAAACATCACGGGGTGGTGCGCATTGTATGGGTGTGTGTTACATTACATTCACTAGTAGGAGTGAGAAAAACATCTCGGGGTGGTGGGCATTGTATGGGTGTGTGTTACATTACATTCACTAGTAGGAGTGAGAAAAACATCACGGGGTGGTGCGCATTGTATGGGTGTGTGTTACATTAGATTCACTAGTAGGAGTGAGAAAAACATCACGGGGTGGTGCGCATTGTATGGGTGTGTGTTACATTAGATTCACTAGTAGGAGTGAGAAAAACATCACGGTGTGGTGCGCATTGTATGGGTGTGTGTTACATTAGATTCACTAGTAGGAGTGAGAAACACATCACGGGGTGGTGCGCATTGTATGGGTGTGTGTTACATTAGATTCACTAGTAGGAGTGAGAAAAACATCACGGGGTGGTGCGCATTGTATGGGTGTGTGTTACATTACATTCACTAGTAGGAGTGAGAAAAACATCACGGGGTGGTGTGCATTTTATGGGTGTGTGTTACATTACATTCACTAGTAGGAGTGAGAAAAACATCACGGGGTGGTGTGCATTGTATGGGTGTGTGTTACATTACATTCACTAGTAGGAGTGAGAAATACATCACGGGGTGGTGGGCATTGTATGGGTGTGTGTTACATTACATTCACTAGTAGGAGAGAGAAAAACATCACGGGGTGGTGCGCATTGTATGGGTGTGTGTTACATTACATTCACTAGTAGGAGTGAGAAAAACATCAAGGGGTGGTGCGCATTGTATGGGT
>NW_026947912.1:0-92027 GCF_034190915.1 Cavia porcellus | reverse complement strand
ACCACCCGTGATGTTTTTCTCACTGCTACTAGTCAATCTAATGTAACACACACCCATACAATGGGCACCACCCCGTGATGTTTTTCTCACTGCTACTAGTCAATCTAATGTAACACACACCCATACAATGGGCACCACCCCCGTGATGTTTTTCTCACTGCTACTAGTGAATCTAATGTAACACACACCCATACAATGCGCACCACCCCGTGATGTTTTTCTCACTCCTACTTGTGAATCTAATGTAACACACACCCATACAATGCGCACCACCCCGTGATGTTTTTCTCACTCCTACTTGTGAATCTAATGTAACACACACCCACACAATGCGCACCACCCCGTGATGTTTTTCTCACTCTTACTAGTGAATGTAATGTAACACACACCCACACAATGCGCACCACCCCGTGATGTTTTTCTCACTCCTACTAGTGAATGTAATGTAACACACACCCATACAATGCGCACCACCACATGATGATTTTCTCACTCCTTCTAGTGAAAGTAATGTAACACACACCCATACAATGCGCACCACCCGTGATGATTTTCTCACTCCTACTAGTGAATGTAATGTAACACACACCCATACAAGGCGCACCACCCCGTGTTTTTCTCACTAATACTAGTGAATGTAATGTAACACACACCCATACAAGGCGCACCACCACGTGATGTTTTTCTCACTCCTACTAGTGAATGTAATGTAACACACACCCATGCAATTCGCACCACCCCGTGATGTTTTTCTCACTGCTACTAGTGAATCTAATGTAACACACACCCATACAATGCGCACCACCCCGTGATGTTTTTCTCACTCCTACCAGTGAATCTAATGTAACACACACCCATACAATGCGCACCACCCCGTGATGTTTTTCTCACTGCTACCAGTGAATCTAATGTAACACACACCCATACAATGCGCACCACCCCGTGATGTTTTTCTCACTCCTACCAGTGAATCTAATGTAACACACACCCATACAATGCGCACCACCCCGTGATGTTTTTCTCACTGCTACCAGTGAATCTAATGTAACACACACCCATACAATGCGCACCACCCCGTGATGTTTTTCTCACTCCTACTAGTGAATCTAATGTAACACACACCCATACAATGCGCACCACCCCGTGATGTGTTTCTCACTCCTACTAGTGAATCTAATGTAACACACACCCATACAATGCGCACCACCCCGTGATGTTTTTCTCACTCCTACTTGTGAATCTAATGTAACACACACCCATACAATGCGCACCCCCCCGTGATGTTTTTCTCACTCCTGCTAGTGAATCTAATGTAACACACACCCACACAATGCGCACACCCCGTGATGTTTTTCTCACTCCTACTAGTGAATGTAATGTAACACACACCCACACAATGCGCACCACCCCGTGATGTTTTTCTCACTCCTACTAGTGAATGTAATGTAACACACACCCATACAATGCGCACCACCACATGATGATTTTCTCACTCCTACTAGTGAAAGTAATGTAACACACACCCATACAATGCGCACCACCCCGTGATGATTTTCTCACTCCTACTAGTGAATGTAATGTAACACACACCCACACAAGGCGCACCACCCCGTGTTTTTCTCACTCCTACTAGTGAATGTAATGTAACACCCACCCATACAAGGCGCACCACCACGTGATGTTTTTCTCACTCCTACTAGTGAATGTAATGTAACACACACCCATACAATGCGCACCACCCCGTGATGTTATTCTCACTGCTACCAGTGAATCTAATGTAACACACACCCATACAATGCGCACCACCCCGTGATGTTTTTCTCACTCCTACCAGTGAATCTAATGTAACACACACCCATACAATGCGCACCACCCCGTGATGTTTTTCTCACTGCTACCAGTGAATCTAATGTAACACACACCCATACAATGCGCACCACCCCGTGATGTTTTTCTCACTTCTACCAGTGAATCTAATGTAACACACACCCATACAATGCGCACCACCCCGTGATGTGTTTCTCACTCCTACTAGTGAATGTAATGTAACACACACCCATACAATGCGCACCACCCCGTGATGTTTTCTCACTCCTACTAGTGAATCTAATGTAACACACACCCATACAATGCGCACCACCCCGTGATGTTTTTCTCACTCCTACTAGTGAATGTAATGTAACACACACCCATACAATGCGCACCACCCCGTGATGTTTTTCTCACTCCTACTAGTGAATGTAATGTAACACACACCCATACAAGGCGCACCACCCCGTGATGTTTTTCTCACTGCTACTAGTGAATCTAATGTAACACACACCCATACCATGCGCACCACCCCGTGATGTTTTTCTCACTGCTACTAGTCAATCTAATGTAACACACACCCATACAATGGGCACCACCCCGTGATGTTTTTCTCACTGCTACTAGTGAATCTCATGTAACACACACCCATACAATGCGCACCACCCCGTGATGTTTTTCTCACTGCTACTAGTGAATCTAATGTAACACACACCCATACAATGCGCACCACCCCGTGATGTTTTTCTCACTCCTACTTGTGAATCTAATGTAACACACACCCATACAATGCGCACCACCCCGTGATGTTTTTCTCACTCCTACTTGTGAATCTAATGTAACACACACCCACACAATGCGCACCACCCCGTGATGTTTTTCTCACTCTTACTAGTGAATGTAATGTAACACACACCCCCACAATGGGCACCACCCCGTGATGTTTTTCTCACTCCTACTAGTGAATGTAATGTAACACACACCCATACAATGCGCACCACCACATGATGATTTTCTCACTCCTACTAGTGAAAGTAATGTAACACACACCCATACAATGCGCACCACCCCGTGATGATTTTCTCACTCCTACTAGTGAATGTAATGTAACACACACCCATACAAGGCGCACCACCCCGTGTTTTTCTCACTAATACTAGTGAATGTAATGTAACACACACCCATACAAGGCGCACCACCACGTGATGTTTTTCTCACTCCTACTAGTGAATGTAATGTAACACACACCCATACAATTCGCACCACCCCGTGATGTTTTTCTCACTGCTACTAGTGAATCTAATGTAACACACACCCATACAATGCGCACCACCCCGTGATGTTTTTCTCACTCCTACCAGTGAATCTAATGTAACACACACCCATACAATGCGCACCACCCCGTGATGTTTTTCTCACTGCTACCAGTGAATCTAATGTAACACACACCCATACAATGCGCACCACCCCGTGATGTTTTTCTCACTCCTACCAGTGAATCTAATGTAACACACACCCATACAATGCGCACCACCCCGTGATGTTTTTCTCACTGCTACCAGTGAATCTAATGTAACACACACCCATACAATGCGCACCACCCCGTGATGTTTTTCTCACTCCTACTAGTGAATCTAATGTAACACACACCCATACAATGCGCACCACCCCGTGATGTGTTTCTCACTCCTACTAGTGAATCTAATGTAACACACACCCATACAATGCGCACCACCCCGTGATGTTTTTCTCACTCCTACTTGTGAATCTAATGTAAACACACCCATACAATGCGCACCCCCCCGTGATGTTTTTCTCACTCCTACTTGTGAATCTAATGTAACACACACCCACACAATGCGCACCACCCCGTGATGTTTTTCTCACTCCTACTAGTGAATGTAATGTAACACACACCCACACAATGCGCACCACCCCGTGATGTTTTTCTCACTCCTACTAGTGAATGTAATGTAACACACACCCATACAATGCGCACCACCACATGATGATTTTCTCACTCCTACTAGTGAAAGTAATGTAACACACACCCATACAATGCGCACCACCCCGTGATGATTTTCTCACTCCTACTAGTGAATGTAATGTAACACACACCCATACAAGGCGCACCACCCCGTGTTTTTCTCACTCCTACTAGTGAATGTAATGTAACACACACCCATACAAGGCGCACCACCACGTGATGTTTTTCTCACTCCTACTAGTGAATGTAATGTAACACACACCCATACAATGCGCACCACCCGTGATGTTTTTCTCACTGCTACTAGTGAATCTAATGTAACACACACCCATACAATGCGCACCACCCCGTGATGTTTTTCTCACTCCTACCAGTGAATCTAATGTAACACACACCCATACAATGCGCACCACCCCGTGATGTTATTCTCACTGCTACCAGTGAATCTAATGTAACACACACCCATACAATGCGCACCACCCCGTGATGTTTTTCTCACTCCTACCAGTGAATCTAATGTAACACACACCCATACAATGCGCACCACCCCGTGATGTTTTTCTCACTGCTACCAGTGAATCTAATGTAACACACACCCATACAATGCGCACCACCCCGTGATGTTTTTCTCACTCCTACCAGTGAATCTAATGTAACACACACCCATACAATGCGCACCACCCCGTGATGTGTTTCTCACTCCTACTAGTGAATGTAATGTAACACACACCCATACAATGCGCACCACCCCGTGATGTTTTTCTCACTCCTACTAGTGAATCTAATGTAACACACACCCATACAATGGCGCACCACCCCGTGATGTTTTTCTCACTCCTACTAGTGAATCTAATGTAACACACACCCATACAATGCGCACCACCCCGTGATGTTTTCTCACTCCTACTAGTGAATCTAATGTAACACACACCCATACAATGCGCACCACCCCGTGATGTTTTTCTCAACTCCTACTAGTGAATGTAATGTAACACACACCCATACAATGCGCACCACCCCGTGATGTTTTTCTCACTCCTACTAGTGAATCTAATGTAACACACACCCATTCAAGGCGCACAACCCCGTGATGTTTATCTCACTCCTACTAGTGAATGTAATGTAACACACACCCATACAATGCGCACCACCCCGTGATGTTTTTCTCACTCCTACTAGTGTATGTATTGTAACACACACCCATACAATGCGCACCACCCCGTGATGTTTTTCTCACTCCTACTAGTGAATGTAATGTAACACACACCCATACAAGGCGCACCACCCCGTGATGTTTTTCTCAGTGCTACTAGTGAATGTAATGTAACACACACCCATACAATGCGCACCACCCTGTGATGTTTTTCTCACTGCTACTAGTGAATGCATTGTAACACACACCCATACAATGCGCACCACCCCGTGATGTTTTTCTCACTGCTGCTAGTGAATGTAATGTAACACACACCCATACAATGCGCACCACCCCGTGATGTTTTTCTCACTGCTACTATTGAATGTAATGTAACACACACCCATACAATGCGCAACACCCCGTGATGTTTTCTCACTCCTACTAGTGAATCTAATGTAACACACACCCATACAATGCGCACCACCCCGTGATGTTTTTCTCACACCTACTAGTGAATCTAATGTAACACACACCCATACAATGCGCACCACCCCGTGATGTTTTTCTCACTCCTACTAGAGAATGTAATGTAACACACACGCATACAATGCGCACCACCCCGTGATGTTTTTCTCACTCCTACTAGTGAATGTAATGTAACACACACCCATACAATGCGCACCACCCCGTGATGTTTTTCTCACTCCTACTAGTGAATGTAATGTAACACACACCCATACAATGCGCACCACCCGGTGATGTTTTTCTCACTCCTACTAGTGTATGTATTGTAACACACACCCATACAATGCGCACCACCCCGTGATGTTTTTCTCACTCCTACTAGTGAATGTAATGTAACATACACCCATACAATGCGCACCACACCGTGATGTTTTTCTCACTCCTACTAGTGAATGTAATGTAACACACACCCATACAATGCGCACCACCCTGTGATGTTTTTCTCACTCCTACTAGTGAATGTAATGTAACACACACCCATACAATGCGCACCACCCCGTGATGTTTTTCTCACTCCTACTAGTGAATCTAATGTAACACACACCCATACAATGCGCACCACCCCGTGATGTTTTTCTCACTGCTACTAGTGTATCTAATGTAACACACACCCATACAATGCGCACCACCCCGTGATGTTTTTCTCAGTGCTACTAGTGAATCTAATGTAACACACACCCATACAATGCGCACCACCCCGTGATGTTTTTCTCACTGCTACTAGTGAATCTAATGTAACACACACCCATACAATGCGCACCACCCCGTGATGTTTTTCTCACTGCTACTAGTGAATCTAATGTAACACACACCCATACAATGCGCACCACCCCGTGATGTTTTTCTCACTGCTACTAGTGAATGTAATGTAACACACACCCATACAATGCGCACCACGCCGTGATGTTTTTCTCACTGCTACTAGTGAATGGAATGTAACACACACCCATACAATGCGCACCACACCGTGATGTTTTTCTCACTGCTACTAGTGAATGTAATGTAACACACACCCATACAATGCGCACCACCCCGTGATGTTTTTCTCACTGCTACTAGTGAATGTAATGTAACACACACCCATACAATGCGCACCACCCCGTGATGTTTTTCTCACTGCTACTAGTGAGTGTAATGTAACACACACCCATAAAATGCGCACCACCCGGTGATGTTTTTCTCACTCCTACTAGTGAATCTAATGTAACACACACCCATACAATGCGCACCACCCCGTGATGTTTTTCTCACTCCTACTAGTGAATCTAATGTAACACACACCCATACAATGCGCACCACCCCGTGATGTTTTTCTCACTCCTACTAGTGAATCTAATGTAACACACACCCATACAATGCGCACCACCCCGTGATGTTTTTCTCACTCCTACTAGAGAATGTAATGTAACACACACGCATACAATGCGCACCACCCCGTTATGTTTTTCTCACTCCTACTAGTGAATGTAATGTAACACACACCCATACAATGCGCACCACCCCGTGATGTTTATCTCACTCCTACTAGTGAATGTAATGTAACACACACCCATACAATGCGCACCACCCCGTGATGTTTTTCTCACTCCTACTAGTGTATGTATTGTAACACACACCCATACAATGCGCACCACCCCGTGATGTTTTTCTCACTCCTACTAGTGAATGTAATGTAACACACACCCATACAATGCGCACCACCCGGTGATGTTTTTCTCACTCCTACTAGTGAATGTAATGTAACACACACCCATACAATGCGCACCACCCCGTGATGTTTTTCTCACTCCTACTAGTGAATGTAATGTAACACACACCCATACAAGGCGCACCACCCCGTGATGTTTTTCTCACTGCTACTAGTGAATCTAATGTAACACACACCCATACCATGCGCACCACCCCGTGATGTTTTTCTCACTGCTACTAGTCAATCTAATGTAACACACACCCATACAATGGGCACCACCCCGTGATGTTTTTCTCACTGCTACTAGTGAATCTAATGTAACACACACCCATACAATGCGCACCACCCCGTGATGTTTTTCTCACTGCTACTAGTGAATCTAATGTAACACACACCCATACAATGCGCACCACCCCGTGATGTTTTTCTCACTCCTACTTGTGAATCTAATGTAACACACACCCATACAATGCGCACCACCCCGTGATGTTTTTCTCACTCCTACTTGTGAATCTAATGTAACACACACCCACACAATGCGCACCACCCCGTGATGTTTTTCTCACTCTTACTAGTGAATGTAATGTAACACACACCCACACAATGCGCACCACTCCGTGATGTTTTTCTCACTCCTACTAGTGAATGTAATGTAACACACACCCATACAATGCGCACCACCACATGATGATTTTCTCACTCCTACTAGTGAAAGTAATGTAACACACACCCATACAATGCGCACCACCCCGTGATGATTTTCTCACTCCTACTAGTGAATGTAATGTAACACACACCCATACAAGGCGCACCACCCCGTGTTTTTCTCACTCCTACTAGTGAATGTAATGTAACACACACCCATACAAGGCGCACCACCACGTGATGTTTTTCTCACTCCTACTAGTGAATGTAATGTAACACACACCCATACAATTCGCACCACCCCGTGATGTTTTTCTCACTGCTACTAGTGAATCTAATGTAACACACACCCATACAATGCGCACCACCCCGTGATGTTTTTCTCACTCCTACCAGTGAATCTAATGTAACACACACCCATACAATGCGCACCACCCCGTGATGTTTTTCTCACTGCTACCAGTGAATCTAATGTAACACACACCCATACAATGCGCACCACCCCGTGATGTTTTTCTCACTCCTACCAGTGAATCTAATGTAACACACACCCATACAATGCGCACCACCCCGTGATGTTTTTCTCACTGCTACCAGTGAATCTAATGTAACACACACCCATACAATGCGCACCACCCCGTGATGTTTTTCTCACTCCTACTAGTGAATCTAATGTAACACACACCCATACAATGCGCACCACCCCGTGATGTGTTTCTCACTCCTACTAGTGAATCTAATGTAACACACACCCATACAATGCGCACCACCCCGTGATGTTTTTCTCACTCCTACTAGTGAATCTAATGTAACACACACCCATACAATGCGCACCACCCCGTGATGTTTTTCTCACTCCTACTAGTGAATCTAATGTAACACACACCCATACAATGCGCACCACCCCGTGATGTTTTTCTCACTCCTACTAGTGAATCTAATGTAACACACACCCATACAATGCGCACCACCCCGTGATGTTTTTCTCACTACTAGTGAATCTAATGTAACACACACCCATACAATGCGCACCACCCCGTGATGTTTTTCTCACTCCTACTAGTGAATCTAATGTAACACACACCCATACAATGCGCACCACCCCGTGATGTTTTTCTCACTCCTACTAGTGAATGTAATGTAACACACACCCATACAATGCGCACCACCCCGTGATGTTTTTCTCACTCCTACTAGTGAATGTAATGTAACACACACCCATACAATGCGCACCACCCCGTGATGTTTTTCTCACTCCTACTAGTGAATCTAAAGTAACACACACCCATACAATGCGCACCACCCCGTGATGTTTTTCTCACTCCTACTAGTGAATGTAATGTAACACACACCCATACAATGCGCACCACCCCGTGATGTTTTTCTCACTCCTACTAGTGAATGTAATGTAACACACACCCATACAATGCGCACCACCCCGTGATGTTTTTCTCACTCCTACTAGTGAATGTAATGTAACACACACCCATACAATGCGCACCACCCCGTGATGTTTTTCTCACTGCTACTAGTGAATCTAATGTAACACACACCCATACAATGCGCACCACCCCGTGATGTTTTTCTCACTGCTACTAGTGAATGTAATGTAACACACACCCATACAATGCGCACCACGCCGTGATGTTTTTCTCACTGCTACTAGTGAATGGAATGTAACACACACCCATACAATGCGCACCACACCGTGATGTTTTTCTCACTGCTACTAGTGAATGTAATGTAACACACACCCATACAATGCGCACCACCCCGTGATGTTTTTCTCACTGCTACTAGTGAATGTAATGTAACACACACCCATACAATGCGCACCACCCCGTGATGTTTTTCTCACTGCTACTAGTGAGTGTAATGTAACACACACCCATAAAATGCGCACCACCCGGTGATGTTTTTCTCACTCCTACTAGTGAATCTAATGTAACACACACCCATACAATGCGCACCACCCCGTGATGTTTTTCTCACTCCTACTAGTGAATCTAATGTAACACACACCCATACAATGCGCACCACCCCGTGATGTTTTTCTCACTCCTACTAGTGAATCTAATGTAACACACACCCATACAATGCGCACCACCCCGTGATGTTTTTCTCACTCCTACTAGAGAATGTAATGTAACACACACGCATACAATGCGCACCACCCCGTTATGTTTTTCTCACTCCTACTAGTGAATGTAATGTAACACACACCCATACAATGCGCACCACCCCGTGATGTTTATCTCACTCCTACTAGTGAATGTAATGTAACACACACCCATACAATGCGCACCACCCCGTGATGTTTTTCTCACTCCTACTAGTGTATGTATTGTAACACACACCCATACAATGCGCACCACCCCGTGATGTTTTTCTCACTCCTACTAGTGAATGTAATGTAACACACACCCATACAATGCGCACCACCCGGTGATGTTTTTCTCACTCCTACTAGTGAATGTAATGTAACACACACCCATACAATGCGCACCACCCCGTGATGTTTTTCTCACTCCTACTAGTGAATGTAATGTAACACACACCCATACAAGGCGCACCACCCCGTGATGTTTTTCTCACTGCTACTAGTGAATCTAATGTAACACACACCCATACCATGCGCACCACCCCGTGATGTTTTTCTCACTGCTACTAGTCAATCTAATGTAACACACACCCATACAATGGGCACCACCCCGTGATGTTTTTCTCACTGCTACTAGTGAATCTAATGTAACACACACCCATACAATGCGCACCACCCCGTGATGTTTTTCTCACTGCTACTAGTGAATCTAATGTAACACACACCCATACAATGCGCACCACCCCGTGATGTTTTTCTCACTCCTACTTGTGAATCTAATGTAACACACACCCATACAATGCGCACCACCCCGTGATGTTTTTCTCACTCCTACTTGTGAATCTAATGTAACACACACCCACACAATGCGCACCACCCCGTGATGTTTTTCTCACTCTTACTAGTGAATGTAATGTAACACACACCCACACAATGCGCACCACTCCGTGATGTTTTTCTCACTCCTACTAGTGAATGTAATGTAACACACACCCATACAATGCGCACCACCACATGATGATTTTCTCACTCCTACTAGTGAAAGTAATGTAACACACACCCATACAATGCGCACCACCCCGTGATGATTTTCTCACTCCTACTAGTGAATGTAATGTAACACACACCCATACAAGGCGCACCACCCCGTGTTTTTCTCACTCCTACTAGTGAATGTAATGTAACACACACCCATACAAGGCGCACCACCACGTGATGTTTTTCTCACTCCTACTAGTGAATGTAATGTAACACACACCCATACAATTCGCACCACCCCGTGATGTTTTTCTCACTGCTACTAGTGAATCTAATGTAACACACACCCATACAATGCGCACCACCCCGTGATGTTTTTCTCACTCCTACCAGTGAATCTAATGTAACACACACCCATACAATGCGCACCACCCCGTGATGTTTTTCTCACTGCTACCAGTGAATCTAATGTAACACACACCCATACAATGCGCACCACCCCGTGATGTTTTTCTCACTCCTACCAGTGAATCTAATGTAACACACACCCATACAATGCGCACCACCCCGTGATGTTTTTCTCACTGCTACCAGTGAATCTAATGTAACACACACCCATACAATGCGCACCACCCCGTGATGTTTTTCTCACTCCTACTAGTGAATCTAATGTAACACACACCCATACAATGCGCACCACCCCGTGATGTGTTTCTCACTCCTACTAGTGAATCTAATGTAACACACACCCATACAATGCGCACCACCCCGTGATGTTTTTCTCACTCCTACTAGTGAATCTAATGTAACACACACCCATACAATGCGCACCACCCCGTGATGTTTTTCTCACTCCTACTAGTGAATCTAATGTAACACACACCCATACAATGCGCACCACCCCGTGATGTTTTTCTCACTCCTACTAGTGAATCTAATGTAACACACACCCATACAATGCGCACCACCCCGTGATGTTTTTCTCACTACTAGTGAATCTAATGTAACACACACCCATACAATGCGCACCACCCCGTGATGTTTTTCTCACTCCTACTAGTGAATCTAATGTAACACACACCCATACAATGCGCACCACCCCGTGATGTTTTTCTCACTCCTACTAGTGAATGTAATGTAACACACACCCATACAATGCGCACCACCCCGTGATGTTTTTCTCACTCCTACTAGTGAATGTAATGTAACACACACCCATACAATGCGCACCACCCCGTGATGTTTTTCTCACTCCTACTAGTGAATCTAAAGTAACACACACCCATACAATGCGCACCACCCCGTGATGTTTTTCTCACTCCTACTAGTGAATGTAATGTAACACACACCCATACAATGCGCACCACCCCGTGATGTTTTTCTCACTCCTACTAGTGAATGTAATGTAACACACACCCATACAATGCGCACCACCCCGTGATGTTTTTCTCACTCCTACTAGTGAATGTAATGTAACACACACCCATACAATGCGCACCACCCCGTGATGTTTTTCTCACTGCTACTAGTGAATCTAATGTAACACACACCCATACAAGGCGCACCACCCCGTGATGTTTATCTCACTCCTACTAGTGAATGTAATGTAACACACACCCATACAATGCGCACCACCCCGTGATGTTTTTCTCACTGCTACTAGTGAATCTAATGTAACACACACCCATACAATGCGCACCACCCCGTGATGTTTTTCTCACTCCTACCAGTGAATCTAATGTAACACACACCCATACAATGCGCACCACCCCGTGATGTTTTTCTCACTCCTACTAGTGTATGTATTGTAACACACACCCATACAATGCGCACCACCCCGTGATGTTTTTCTGACTCCTACTAGTGAATGTAATGTAACACACACCCATACAAGGCGCACCACCCCGTGATGTTTTTCTCACTCCTACTAGTGTATGTATTGTAACACACACCCATACAATGCGCACCACCCCGTGATGTTTTTCTCACTGCTACTAGTGAATGCAATGTAACACACACCCATACAATGCGCACCACCCCGTGATGTTTTTCTCACTGCTACTAGTGAATGTAATGTAACACACACCCATACAATGCGCACCACCCCGTGATGTTTTTCTCACTGCTACTAGTGAATGTAATGTAACACACACCCATACAATGCGCACCACCCCGTGATGTTTTTCTCACTGCTACTAGTGAATCTAATGTAACACACACCCATACAATGCGCACCACCCCATGATGTTTTTCTCACACATACTAGTGAATGTAATGTACCACACACCCATACAAGGCGCACCACCCCGTGTTTTTCTCACTCCTACTAGTGAATGTAATGTAACACACACCCATACAAGGCGCACCACCACGTGATGTTTTTCTCACTCCTACTAGTGAATGTAATGTAACACACACCCATACAATTCGCACCACCCCGTGATGTTTTTCTCACTGCTACTAGTGAATCTAATGTAACACACACCCATACAATGCGCACCACCCCGTGATGTTTTTCTCACTCCTACCAGTGAATCTAATGTAACACACACCCATACAATGCGCACCACCCCGTGATGTTTTTCTCACTGCTACCAGTGAATCTAATGTAACACACACCCATACAATGCGCACCACCCCGTGATGTTTTTCTCACTCCTACCAGTGAATCTAATGTAACACACACCCATACAATGCGCACCACCCCGTGATGTTTTTCTCACTGCTACCAGTGAATCTAATGTAACACACACCCATACAATGCGCACCACCCCGTGATGTTTTTCTCACTCCTACTAGTGAATCTAATGTAACACACACCCATACAATGCGCACCACCCCGTGATGTGTTTCTCACTCCTACTAGTGAATCTAATGTAACACACACCCATACAATGCGCACCACCCCGTGATGTTTTTCTCACTCCTACTAGTGAATCTAATGTAACACACACCCATACAATGCGCACCACCCCGTGATGTTTTTCTCACTCCTACTAGTGAATCTAATGTAACACACACCCATACAATGCGCACCACCCCGTGATGTTTTTCTCACTCCTACTAGTGAATCTAATGTAACACACACCCATACAATGCGCACCACCCCGTGATGTTTTTCTCACTCCTACTAGTGAATCTAATGTAACACACACCCATACAATGCGCACCACCCCGTGATGTTTTTCTCACTCCTACTAGTGAATGTAATGTAACACACACCCATACAATGCGCACCACCCCGTGATGTTTTTCTCACTCCTACTAGTGAATGTAATGTAACACACACCCATACAATGCGCACCACCCCGTGATGTTTTTCTCACTCCTACTAGTGAATCTAATGTAACACACACCCATACAATGCGCACCACCCCGTGATGTTTTTCTCACTCCTACTAGTGAATGTAATGTAACACACACCCATACAATGCGCACCACCCCGTGATGTTTTTCTCACTCCTACTAGTGAATGTAATGTAACACACACCCATACAATGCGCACCACCCCGTGATGTTTTTCTCACTCCTACTAGTGAATGTAATGTAACACACACCCATACAATGCACACCACCCCGTGATGTTTTTCTCACTCCTACTAGTGAATCTAATGTAACACACACCCATACAAGGCGCACTACCCCGTGATGTTTATCTCACTCCTACTAGTGAATGTAATGTAACACACACCCATACAATGCGCACCACCCCGTGATGTTTTTCTCACTCCTACTAGTGTATGTATTGTAACACACACCCATACAATGCGCACCACCCCGTGATGTTTTTCTGACTCCTACTAGTGAATGTAATGTAACACACACCCATACAAGGCGCACCACCCCGTGATGTTTTTCTCACTCCTACTAGTGTATGTATTGTAACACAAACCCATACAATGCGCACCACCCCGTGATGTTTTTCTCACTGCTACTAGTGAATGCAATGTAACACACACCCATACAATGCGCACCACCCCGTGATGTTTTTCTCACTGCTACTAGTGAATGTAATGTAACACACACCCATACAATGCGCACCACCCCGTGATGTTTTTCTCACTGCTACTAGTGAATGTAATGTAACACACACCCATACAATGCGCACCACCCCGTGATGTTTTTCTCACTGCTACTAGTGAATCTAATGTAACACACACCCATACAATGCGCACCACCCCATGATGTTTTTCTCACACATACTAGTGAATCTAATGTAACACACACCCATACAATGCGCACCACCCCGTGATGTTTTTCTCACTCCTACTAGAGAATGTAATGTAACACACACGCATACAATGCGCACCACCCCGTGATGTTTTTCTCACTCCTACTAGTGAATGTAATGTAACACACACCCATACAATGCGCACCACCCCGTGATGTTTTTCTCACTCCTACTAGTGAATGTAATGTAACACACACCCATACATTGCGCACCACCCCGTGATGTTTTTCTCACTCCTACTAGTGAATGTAATGTAACACACACCCATACAATGCGCACCACCCCGTGATGTTTTTCTCACTCCTACTAGTGAATGTTATGTAACACACACCCATACAATGCGCACCACCCCGTGATGTTTTTCTCACTCCTACTAGTGAATGTAATGTAACACACACCCATACAATGCGCACCACCCTGTGATGTTTTTCTCACTCCTACTAGTGAATGTAATGTAACACACACCCATACAATGCGCACCACCCCGTGATGTTTTTCTCACTCCTACTAGTGAATGTAATGTAACACACACCCATACAATGCGCACCACCCCGTGATGTTTTTCTCACTCCTACTAGTGAATGTAATGTAACACACACCCTTACAATGTGCACCACCCCGTGATGTTTTTCTCACTGCTACTAGTGTATGTAATATAACACACACCCATACAATGCGGACCACCCCGTGATGTTTTTCTCACTGCTACTAGTGAATCTAACGTAACACACACCCATACAATGCGCACCACCCCGTGATGTTTTTCTCACTGCTACTAGTGAATCTAACGTAACACACACCCATACAATGCGCACCACCACGTGATGTTTTTCTCACTGCTACTAGTGAATCTAATGTAACACACACCCATACAATGCGCACCACCCCGTGATGTTTTTCTGACTGCTACTAGTGAATCTAATGTAACACACACCCATACAATGCGCACCACCCCGTGATGTTTTTCTCAGTGCTACTAGTGAATCTAATGTAACACACACCCATACAATGTGCACCACCCCGTGATGTTTTTCTCACTGCTACTAGTGAATCTAATGTAACACACAACCATACAATGCGCACCACCCCGTGATGTTTTTCTCACTGCTACTAGTGAATCTAATGTAACACACACCCATACATTGCGCACCACCCCGTGATGTTTTTCTCACTGCTACTAGTGAATGTAATGTAACACACACCCATACAATGCGCACCACGCCGTGATGTTTTTCTCACTGCTACTAGTGAATGTAATGTAACACACACCCATACAATGCGCACCACACCGTGATGTTTTTCTCACTGCTACTAGTGAATGTAATGTAACACACACCCATACAATGCGCACCACCCCGTGATGTTTTTCTCACTGCTACTAGTGAATGTAATGTAACACACACCCATACAATGCGCACCACCCCGTGATGTTTTTCTCACTGCTACTAGTGAATGTAATGTAACACACACCCATACAATGCGCACCACCCGGTGATGTTTTTCTCACTCCTACTAGTGAATCTAATGTAACACACACCCATACAATGCGCACCACCCCGTGATGTTTTTCTCACTCCTACTAGTGAATCTAATATAACACACACCCATACAATGCGCACCACCCCGTGATGTTTTTCTCACTCCTACTAGTGAATCTAATGTAACACACACCCATACAATGCGCACCACCCCGTGATGTTTTTCTCACTCCTACTAGAGAATGTAATGTAACACACACGCATACAATGCGCACCACCCCGTGATGTTTTTCTCACTCCTACTAGTGAATGTAATGTAACACACACCCATACAATGCGCACCACCCCGTGATGTTTATCTCACTCCTACTAGTGAATGTAATGTAACACACACCCATACAATGCGCACCACCCCGTGATGTTTTTCTCACTCCTACTAGTGTATGTATTGTAACACACACCCATACACTGCGCACCACCCCGTGATGTTTTTCTCACTCCTACTAGTGAATGTAATGTAACACACACCCATACAATGCGCACCACCCGGTGATGTTTTTCTCACTCCTACTAGTGAATGTAATGTAACACACACCCATACAATGCGCACCACCCCGTGATGTTTTTCTCACTCCTACTTATGAATCTAATGTAACACACACCCACACAATGCGCACCACCCCGTGATGTTTTTCTCACTCCTACTAGTGAATGTAATGTAACACACAACCACACAATGCGCACCACCCCTTGATGTTTTTCTCACTCCTACTAGTGAATGTAATGTAACACACACCCACACAATGCGCACCACCCCGTGATGATTTTCTCACTCCTACTAGTGAATGTAATGTAACACACAACCATACAAGGCCCACCACCCCGTGTTTTTCTCACTCCTACTAGTGAATGTAATGTAACACACACCCATACAAGGCGCTCCACCATGTGATGTTTTTCTCACTCCTACTAGTGAATGTAATGTAACACACACGCATACAATGCGCACCACCCCGTGATGTTTTTCTCACTCCTACTAGTGAATCTAATGTAACACACACCCATACAATGCGCACCACCCCGTGATGTTTTTCTCACTCCTACTAGTGAATCTAATGTAACAAACACCCATACAATGCACACCACCCCGTGATGTTTTTCTCACTGCTACTAGTGAATCTAATGTAACACACACCCATACAATGCGCACCACCCCGTGATGTTTTTCTCACTCCTACCAGTGAATCTAATGTAACACACACCCATACAATGCGCACCACCCCGTGATGTTTTTCTCACTGCTACCAGTGAATCTAATGTAACACACACCCATACAATGCGCACCACCCCGTGATGTTTTTCTCACTCCTACCAGTGAATCTAATGTAACACACACCCATACAATGCGCACCACCCCGTGATGTTTTTCTCACTGCTACCAGTGAATCTAATGTAACACACACCCATACAATGCGCACCACCCCGTGATGTTTTTCTCACTCCTACTTGTGAATCTAATGTAACACACACCCATACAATGCGCACCACCCCGTGATGTTTTTCTCACTCCTACTAGTGAATGTAATGTAACACACACCCATACAATGCGCACCACCCCGTGATGTTTTTCTCACTCCTACTAGTGAATCTAATGTAACACACACCCATACAATGCGCACCACCCCGTGATGTTTTTCTCACTCCTACTAGTGAATCTAATGTAACACACACCCATACAATGCGCACCACCCCGTGATGTTTTTCTCACTGCTAATAGTGAATCTAATGTAACACACACCCATACAAGGCGCACCACCCCGTGATGTTTTTCTCACTCCTACTAGTGAATCTAATGTAACACACACCCATACAATGCGCACCACCCCGTGATGTTTTTCTCACTCCTACTAGTGAATGTAATGTAACACACACCCATACAATGCGCACCACCCCGTGATGTTTTTCTCACTCCTACTAGTGAATCTAATGTAACACACACCCATACAATGCGCACCACCCCGTGATGTTTTTCTCACTCCTACTAGTGAATGTAATGTAACACACACCCATACAATGCGCACCACCCCGTGATGTTTTTCTCACTCCTACTAGTGAATGTAATGTAACACACACCCATACAATGCGCACCACCCCGTGATGTTTTTCTCACTCCTACTAGTGAATCTAATGTAACACACACCCATACAAGGCGCACCACCCCGTGATGTTTATCTCACTCCTACTAGTGAATGTAATGTAACACACACCCATACAATGCGCACCACCCCGTGATGTTTTTCTCACTCCTACTAGTGTATGTATTGTAACACACACCCATACAATGCGCACCACCCCGTGATGTTTTTCTGACTCCTACTAGTGAATGTAATGTAACACACACCCATACAATGCGCACCACCCCGTGATGTTTTTCTCACTCCTACTAGTGAATCTAATGTAACACACACCCATACAATGCGCACCACCCCGTGATGTTTTTCTCACTCCTACTAGTGAATCTAATGTAACACACACCCATACAATGCGCACCACCCCGTGATGTTTTTCTCACTCCTACTAGAGAATCTAATGTAACACACACCCATACAATGCGCACCACCCCGTGATGTTTTTCTCACTCCTACTAGTGAATCTAATGTAACACACACCCATACAATGCGCACCACCCCGTGATGTTTTTCTCACTCCTACTAGTGAATCTAATGTAACACACACCCATACAAGGCCCACCACCCCGTGTTTTTCTCACTCCTACTAGTGAATGTAATGTAACACACACCCATACAAGGCGCACCACCATGTGATGTTTTTCTCACTCCTACTAGTGAATGTAATGTAACACACACGCATACAATGCGCACCACCCCGTGATGTTTTTCTCACTCCTACTAGTGAATCTAATGTAACACACACCCATACAAGGCCCACCACCCCGTGTTTTTCTCACTCCTACTAGTGAATGTAATGTAACACACACCCATACAAGGCGCACCACCATGTGATGTTTTTCTCACTCCTACTAGTGAATGTAATGTAACACACACGCATACAATGCCCACCACCCCGTGATGTTTTTCTCACTCCTACTAGTGAATCTAATGTAACACACACCCATACAATGCGCACCACCCCGTGATGTTTTTCTCACTGCTACTAGTGAATCTAATGTAACACACACCCATACAATGCGCACCACCCCGTGATGTTTTTCTCACTCCTACCAGTGAATCTAATGTAACACACACCCATACAATGCGCACCACCCCGTGATGTTTTTCTCACTCCTACTAGTGAATCTAATGTAACACACACCCATACAAGGCCCACCACCCCGTGTTTTTCTCACTCCTACTAGTGAATGTAATGTAACACACACCCATACAAGGCGCACCACCATGTGATGTTTTTCTCACTCCTACTAGTGAATGTAATGTAACACACACGCATACAATGCGCACCACCCCGTGATGTTTTTCTCACTCCTACTAGTGAATCTAATGTAACAAACACCCATACAATGCGCACCACCCCGTGATGTTTTTCTCACTGCTACTAGTGAATCTAATGTAACACACACCCATACAATGCGCACCACCCCGTGATGTTTTTCTCACTCCTACCAGTAAATCTAATGTAACACACACCCATACAATGCGCACCACCCCGTGATGTTTTTCTCACTGCTACCAGTGAATCTAATGTAACACACACCCATACAATGCGCACCACCCCGTGATGTTTTTCTCACTCCTACCAGTGAATCTAATGTAACACACACCCATACAATGCGCACCACCCCGTGATGTTTTTCTCACTGCTACCAGTGAATCTAATGTAACACACACCCATACAATGCGCACCACCCCGTGATGTTTTTCTCACTGCTACCAGTGAATCTAATGTAACACACACCCATACAATGCGCACCACCCCGTGATGTTTTTCTCACTCCTACCAGTGAATCTAATGTAACACACACCCATACAATGCGCACCACCCCGTGATGTTTTTCTCACTGCTACCAGTGAATCTAATGTAACACACACCCATACAATGCGCACCACCCCGTGATGTTTTTCTCACTCCTACTTGTGAATCTAATGTAACACACACCCATACAATGCGCACCACCCCGTGATGTTTTTCTCACTCCTACTAGAGAATCTAATGTAACACACACCCATACAATGCGCACCACCCCGTGATGTTTTTCTCACTCCTACTAGTGAATCTAATGTAACACACACCCATACAATGCGCACCACCCCGTGATGTTTTTCTCACTCCTACTAGTGAATCTAATGTAACACACACCCATACAATGCGCACCACCCCGTGATGTTTTTCTCACTGCTACTAGTGAATGTAATGTAACACACACCCATACAATGCGCACCACCCCGTGATGTTTTTCTCACTCCTACTAGTGAATCTAATGTAACACACACCCATACAATGCGCACCACCCCGTGATGTTTTTCTCACTCCTACTAGTGAATGTAATGTAACACACACCCATACAATGCGCACCACCCCGTGATATTTTTCTCACTCCTACTAGTGAATCTAATGTAACACACACCCATACAATGCGCACCACCCCGTGATGTTTTTCTCACTCCTACTAGTGAATGTAATGTAACACACACCCATACAATGCGCACCACCCCGTGATGTTTTTCTCACTCCTACTAGTGAATGTAATGTAACACACACCCATACAATGCGCACCACCCCGTGATGTTTTTCTCACTCCTACTAGTGAATGTAATGTAACACACACCCATACAATGCGCACCACCCCGTGATGTTTTTCTCACTCCTACTAGTGAATGTAATGTAACACACACCCATACAATGCGCACCACCCCGTGATGTTTTTCTCACTCCTACTAGTGAATCTAATGTAACACACACCCATACAAGGCGCACCACCCCGTGATGTTTATCTCACTCCTACTAGTGAATGTAATGTAACACACACCCATACAATGCGCACCACCCCGTGATGTTTTTCTCACTCCTACTAGTGTATGTATTGTAACACACACCCATACAATGCGCACCACCCCGTGATGTTTTTCTCACTCCTACTAGTGAATGTAATGTAACACACACCCATACAAGGCGCACCACCCCGTGATGTTTTTCTCACTCCTACTAGTGAATGTAATGTAACACACACCCATACAATGCGCACCACCCCGTGATGTTTTTCTCACTGCTACTAGTGAATGCAATGTAACACACACCCATACAATGCGCACCACCCCGTGATGTTTTTCTCACTGCTTCTAGTGAATGTAATGTAACACACACCCATACAATGCGCACCACCCCGTGATGTTTTTCTCACTGCTACTAGTGAATGTAATGTAACACACACCCATACAATGCGCACCACCCCGTGATGTTTTTCTCACTCCTACTAGTGAATCTAATGTAACACACACCCATACAATGCGCACCACCCCGTAATGTTTTTCTCACTCCTACTAGAGAATGTAATGTAACACACACGCATACAATGCGCACCACCCCGTGATGTTTTTCTCACTCCTACTAGTGAATGTAATGTAACACACACCCATACAATGCGCACCACCCCGTGATGTTTATCTCACTCCTACTAGTGAATGTAATGTAACACACACCCATACAATGCGCACCACCCCGTGATGTTTTTCTCACTCCTACTAGTGTATGTATTGTAACACACACCCATACAATGCGCACCACCCCGTGATGTTTTTCTCACTCCTACTACTGAATGTAATGTAACACACACCCATACAATGCGCACCACCCCGTGATGTTTTTCTCACTCCTACTAGTGAATGTAATGTAACACACACCCATACAATGCGCACCACCCCGTGATGTTTTTCTCACTCCTACTAGTGAATGTAATGTAACACACACCCATACAATGCGCACCACCCCGTGATGTTTTTCTCACTCCTACTAGTGAATGTAATGTAACACACACCCATACAATGCGCACCACCCCGTGATGTTTTTCTCACTGCTAATAGTGAATCTAATGTAACACACACCCATACAATGCGCACCACCCCGTGATGTTTTTCTCACTCCTACTAGTGAATCTAATGTAACACACACCCATACAATGCGCACCACCCCGTGATGTTTTTCTCACTCCTACTAGTGAATGTAATGTAACACACACCCATACAATGCGCACCACCCCGTGATGTTTTTCTCACTCCTACTAGTGAATCTAATGTAACACACACCCATACAATGCGCACCACCCCGTGATGTTTTTCTCACTCCTACTAGTGAATGTACTGTAACACACACCCATACAATGCGCACCACCCCGTGATGTTTTTCTCACTCCTACTAGTGAATGTAATGTAACACACACCCATACAATGCGCACCACCCCGTGATGTTTTTCTCACTCCTACTAGTGAATGTAATGTAACACACACCCATACAATGCGCACCACCCCGTGATGTTTTTCTCACTCCTACTAGTGAATCTAATGTAACACACACCCATACAAGGCGCACCACCCCGTGATGTTTATCTCACTCCTACTAGTGAATGTAATGTAACACACACCCATACAATGCGCACCACCCCGTGATGTTTTTCTCACTCCTACTAGTGTATGTATTGTAACACACACCCATACAATGCGCACCACCCCGTGATGTTTTTCTGACTCCTACTAGTGAATGTAATGTAACACACACCCATACAAGGCGCACCACCCCGTGATGTTTTTCTCACTCCTACTAGTGAATGTAATGTAACACACACCCATACAATGCGCACCACCCCGTGATGTTTTTCTCACTGCTACTAGTGAATGCAATGTAAAACACACCCATACAATGCGCACCACCCCGTGATGTTTTTCTCACTGCTACTAGTGAATGTAATGTAACACGCACCCATACAATGCGCACCACCCCGTGATGTTTTTCTCACTGCTACTAGTGAATGTAATGTAACACGCACCCATACAATGCGCACCACCCCGTGATGTTTTTCTCACTCCTACTAGTGAATCTAATGTAACACACACCCATACAATGCGCACCACCCCGTGATGTTTTTCTCACTCCTACTAGTGAATCTAATGTAACACACACCCATACAATGCGCACCACCCCGTGATGTTTTTCTCACTCCTACTAGAGAATCTAATGTAACACACACCCATACAATGCGCACCACCCCGTGATGTTTTTCTCACTCCTACTAGTGAATCTAATGTAACACACACCCATACAATGCGCACCACCCCGTGATGTTTTTCTCACTCGTACTAGTGAATCTAATGTAACACACCCATACAAGGCCCACCACCCCGTGTTTTTCTCACTCCTACTAGTGAATGTAATGTAACACACACCCATACAAGGCGCACCACCATGTGATGTTTTTCTCACTCCTACTAGTGAATGTAATGTAACACACACGCATACAATGCGCACCACCCCGTGATGTTTTTCTCACTCCTACTAGTGAATCTAATGTAACACACACCCATACAAGGCCCACCACCCCGTGTTTTTCTCACTCCTACTAGTGAATGTAATGTAACACACACCCATACAAGGCGCACCACCATGTGATGTTTTTCTCACTCCTACTAGTGAATGTAATGTAACACACACGCATACAATGCGCACCACCCCGTGATGTTTTTCTCACTCCTACTAGTGAATCTAATGTAACACACACCCATACAATGCGCACCACCCCGTGATGTTTTTCTCACTGCTACTAGTGAATCTAATGTAACACACACCCATACAATGCGCACCACCCCGTGATGTTTTTCTCACTCCTACCAGTGAATCTAATGTAACACACACCCATACAATGCGCACCACCCCGTGATGTTTTTCTCACTCCTACTAGTGAATCTAATGTAACACACACCCATACAAGGCCCACCACCCCGTGTTTTTCTCACTCCTACTAGTGAATGTAATGTAACACACACCCATACAAGGCGCACCACCATGTGATGTTTTTCTCACTCCTACTAGTGAATGTAATGTAACACACACGCATACAATGCGCACCACCCCGTGATGTTTTTCTCACTCCTACTAGTGAATCTAATGTAACAAACACCCATACAATGCGCACCACCCCGTGATGTTTTTCTCACTGCTACTAGTGAATCTAATGTAACACACACCCATACAATGCGCACCACCCCGTGATGTTTTTCTCACTCCTACCAGTGAATCTAATGTAACACACACCCATACAATGCGCACCACCCCGTGATGTTTTTCTCACTGCTACCAGTGAATCTAATGTAACACACACCCATACAATGCGCACCACCCCGTGATGTTTTTCTCACTCCTACCAGTGAATCTAATGTAACACACACCCATACAATGCGCACCACCCCGTGATGTTTTTCTCACTGCTACCAGTGAATCTAATGTAACACACACCCATACAATGCGCACCACCCCGTGATGTTTTTCTCACTCCTACTTGTGAATCTAATGTAACACACACCCATACAATGCGCACCACCCCGTGATGTTTTTCTCACTCCTACTAGTGAATGTAATGTAACACACACCCATACAATGCGCACCACCCCGTGATGTTTTTCTCACTCCTACTAGTGAATCTAATGTAACACACACCCATACAATGCGCACCACCCCGTGATGTTTTTCTCACTCCTACTAGTGAATCTAATGTAACACACACCCATACAATGCGCACCACCCCGTGATGTTTTTCTCACTGCTACTAGTGAATGTAATGTAACACACACCCATACAATGCGCACCACCCCGTGATGTTTTTCTCACTCCTACTAGTGAATCTAATGTAACACACACCCATACAATGCGCACCACCCCGTGATGTTTTTCTCACTCCTACTAGTGAATGTAATGTAACACACACCCATACAATGCGCACCACCCCGTGATGTTTTTCTCACTCCTACTAGTGAATCTAATGTAACACACACCCATACAATGCGCACCACCCCGTGATGTTTTTCTCACTCCTACTAGTGAATGTAATGTAACACACACCCATACAATGCGCACCACCCCGTGATGTTTTTCTCACTCCTACTAGTGAATGTAATGTAACACACACCCATACAATGCGCACCACCCCGTGATGTTTTTCTCACTCCTACTAGTGAATCTAATGTAACACACACCCATACAAGGCGCACCACCCCATGATGTTTATCTCACTCCTACTAGTGAATGTAATGTAACACACACCCATACAATGCGCACCACCCCGTGATGTTTTTCTCACTCCTACTAGTGTATGTATTGTAACACACACCCATACAATGCGCACCACCCCGTGATGTTTTTCTCACTCCTACTAGTGAATGTAATGTAACACACACCCATACAAGGCGCACCACCCCGTGATGTTTTTCTCACTCCTACTAGTGAATGTAATGTAACACACACCCATACAATGCGCACCACCCCGTGATGTTTTTCTCACTCCTACTAGTGAATGTAATGTAACACACACCCATACAATGCGCACCACCCCGTGATGTTTTTCTCACTCCTACTAGTGAATCTAATGTAACACACACCCATACAAGGCGCACCACCCCGTGATGTTTATCTCACTCCTACTAGTGAATGTAATGTAACACACACCCATACAATGCGCACCACCCCGTGATGTTTTTCTCACTCCTACTAGTGTATGTATTGTAACACACACCCATACAATGCGCACCACCCCGTGATGTTTTTCTCACTCCTACTAGTGAATGTAATGTAACACACACCCATACAAGGCGCACCACCCCGTGATGTTTTTCTCACTCCTACTAGTGAATGTAATGTAACACACACCCATACAATGCGCACCACCCCGTGATGTTTTTCTCACTGCTACTAGTGAATGCAATGTAACACACACCCATACAATGCGCACCACCCCGTGATGTTTTTCTCACTGCTTCTAGTGAATGTAATGTAACACACACCCATACAATGCGCACCACCCCGTGATGTTTTTCTCACTGCTACTAGTGAATGTAATGTAACACACACCCATACAATGCGCACCACCCCGTGATGTTTTTCTCACTCCTACTAGAGAATGTAATGTAACACACACGCATACAATGCGCACCACCCCGTGATGTTTTTCTCACTCCTACTAGTGAATGTAATGTAACACACACCCATACAATGCGCACCACCTCGTGATGTTTTTCTCACTCCTACTAGTGTATGTATTGTAACACACACCCATACAATGCGCACCACCCCGTGATGTTTTTCTCACTCCTACTACTGAATGTAATGTAACACACACCCATACAATGCGCACCACCCCGTGATGTTTTTCTCACTCCTACTAGTGAATGTAATGTAACACACACCCATACAATGCGCACCACCCCGTGATGTTTTTCTCACTCCTACTAGTGAATGTAATGTAACACACACCCATACAATGCGCACCACCCCGTGATGTTTTTCTCACTCCTACTAGTGAATGTAATGTAACACACACCCATACAATGCGCACCACCCCGTGATGTTTTTCTCACTCCTACTAGTGAATGTAATGTAACACACACCCTTACAATGCGCACCACCCCGTGATGTTTTTCTCACTGCTACTAGTGAATCTAACGTAACACACACCCATACAATGTGCACCACCCCGTGATGTTTTTCTCACTGCTACTAGTGAATCTAATGTAACACACACCCATACAATGCGCACCACCCCGTGATGTTTTTCTCACTGCTACTAGTGAATCTAATGTAACACACACCCATACAATGCGCACCACCCCGTGATGTTTTTCTCACTGCTACTAGTGAATCTAATGTAACACACACCCATACAATGCGCACCACCCCGTGATGTTTTTCTCAGTGCTACTAGTGAATCTAATGTAACACACACCCATACAATGCGCACCACCACGTGATGTTTTTCTCACTGCTACTAGTGAATGTAATGTAACACACACCCATACAATGCGCACCACGCCGTGATGTTTTTCTCACTGCTACTAGTGAATGTAATGTAACACACACCCATACAATGCGCACCACGCCGTGATGTTTTTCTCACTGCTACTAGTGAATGTAATGTAACACACACCCATACAATGCGCACCACCCCGTGATGTTTTTCTCACTGCTACTAGTGAATGTAATGTAACACACACCCATACAATGCGCACCACCCCGTGATGTTTTTCTCACTGCTACTAGTGAATGTAATGTAACACACACCCATACAATGCGCACCACCCGGTGATGTTTTTCTCACTCCTACTAGTGAATCTAATGTAACACACACCCATACAATGCGCACCACCCCGTGATGTTTTTCTCACTCCTACTAGAGAATCTAATGTAACACACACCCATACAATGCGCACCACCCCGTGATGTTTTTCTCACTCATACTAGAGAATGTAATGTAACACACACGCATACAATGCGCACCACCCCGTGATGTTTTTCTCACTCCTACTAGTGAATCTAATGTAACACACACCCATACAATGCGCACCACCACGTGATGTTTTTCTCACTCCTACTAGTGAATCTAATGTAACACACACCCATACAATGCGCACCACCCCGTGATGTTTTTCTCACTCCTACTAGTGAATCTAATGTAACACACACCCATACAATGCGCACCACCCCGTGTTTTTTTTCTCACTCATACTAGAGAATGTAATGTAACACACACGCATACAATGCGCACCACCCCGTGATGTTTTTCTCACTCCTACTAGTGAATGTAATGTAACACACACCCATACAATGCGCACCACCCCGTGATGTTTATCTCACTCCTACTAGTGAATGTAATGTAACACACACCCATACAATGCGCACCACCCCGTGATGTTTTTCTCACTCCTACTAGTGTATGTATTGTAACACACACCCATACAATGCGCACCACCCCGTGATGTTTTTCTCACTCCTACTAGTGAATGTAATGTAACACACACCCATACAATGCGCACCACCCCGTGATGTTTTTCTCACTCCTACTAGTGAATGTAATGTAACACACACCCATACAATGCGCACCACCCCGTGATGTTTTTCTCACTCCTACTAGTGAATGTAATGTAACACACACCCATACAAGGCGCACCACCCCGTGATGTTTTTCTTACTGCTACTAGTGAATCTAATGTAACACACACCCATACCATGCGCACCACCCCGTGATGTTTTTCTCACTGCTACTAGTGAATCTAATGTAACACACACCCATACAATGCGCACCACCCCGTGATGTTTTTCTCACTGCTACTAGTGAATCTAATGTAACACATACCCATACAATGCGCACCACCCCGTGATGTTTTTCTCACTGCTACTAGTGAATCTAATGTAACACACACCCATACAATGCGCACCACCCCGTGATGTTTTTCTCACTCCTACTTGTGAATCTAATGTAACACACACCCATACAATGCGCACCACCCCGTGATGTTTTTCTCACTCCTACTTGTGAATCTAATGTAACACACATCCACACAATGCGCACCACCCCGTGATGTTTTTCTCACTCCTACTAGTGAATGTAATGTAACACACACCCACACAATGCGCACCACCCCGTGATGTTTTTCTCACTCCTACTAGTGAATGTAATGTAACACACACCCATACAATGCGCACCACCACATGATGATTTTCTCACTCCTACTAGTGAAAGTAATGTAACACACACCCATACAATGCGCACCACCCCGTGATGATTTTCTCACTCCTAATAGTGAATGTAATGTAACACACACCCATACAATGCGCACCACCCCGTGATGTTTTTCTCACTCCTACTAGTGAATCTAATGTAACACACACCCATACAATGCGCACCACCCCGTGATGTTTTTCTCACTCCTACTAGTGAATGTAATGTAACACACACCCATACAATGCGCACCACCCCGTGATGTTTTTCTCACTCCTACTAGTGAATCTAATGTAACACACACCCATACAATGCGCACCACCCCGTGATGTTTTTCTCACTCCTACTAGTGAATGTACTGTAACACACACCCATACAATGCGCACCACCCCGTGATGTTTTTCTCACTCCTACTAGTGAATGTAATGTAACACACACCCATACAATGCGCACCACCCCGTGATGTTTTTCTCACTCCTACTAGTGAATGTAATGTAACACACACCCATACAAGGCGCACCACCCCGTGATGTTTATCTCACTCCTACTAGTGAATGTAATGTAACACACACCCATACAAGGCGCACCACCCCGTGATGTTTTTCTCACTCCTACTAGTGTATGTATTGTAACACACACCCATACAATGCGCACCACCCCGTGATGTTTTTCTCACTCCTACTAGTGAATGTAATGTAACACACACCCATACAAGGCGCACCACCCCGTGATGTTTTTCTCACTCCTACTAGTGAATGTAATGTAACACACACCCATACAATGCGCACCACCCCGTGATGTTTTTCTCACTGCTACTAGTGAATGCAATGTAAAACACACCCATACAATGCGCACCACCCCGTGATGTTTTTCTCACTGCTACTAGTGAATGTAATGTAACACGCACCCATACAATGCGCACCACCCCGTGATGTTTTTCTCACTGCTACTAGTGAATGTAATGTAACACGCACCCATACAATGCGCACCACCCCGTGATGTTTTTCTCACTCCTACTAGTGAATCTAATGTAACACACACCCATACAATGCGCACCACCCCGTGATGTTTTTCTCACTCCTACTAGTGAATCTAATGTAACACACACCCATACAATGCGCACCACCCCGTGATGTTTTTCTCACTCCTACTAGAGAATCTAATGTAACACACACCCATACAATGCGCACCACCCCGTGATGTTTTTCTCACTCCTACTAGTGAATCTAATGTAACACACACCCATACAATGCGCACCACCCCGTGATGTTTTTCTCACTCCTACTAGTGAATCTAATGTAACACACACCCATACAAGGCCCACCACCCCGTGTTTTTCTCACTCCTACTAGTGAATGTAATGTAACACACACCCATACAAGGCGCACCACCATGTGATGTTTTTCTCACTCCTACTAGTGAATGTAATGTAACACACACGCATACAATGCGCACCACCCCGTGATGTTTTTCTCACTCCTACTAGTGAATCTAATGTAACACACACCCATACAAGGCCCACCACCCCGTGTTTTTCTCACTCCTACTAGTGAATGTAATGTAACACACACCCATACAAGGCGCACCACCCCGTGATGTTTTTCTCACTGCTACTAGTGAATGTAATGTAACACACACCCATACAATGCGCACCACCCGGTGATGTTTTTCTCACTCCTACTAGTGAATCTAATGTAACACACACCCATACAATGCGCACCACCCCGTGATGTTTTTCTCACTCCTACTAGTGAATCTAATGTAACACACACCCATACAATGCGCACCACCCCGTGATGTTTTTCTCACTCATACTAGAGAATGTAATGTAACACACACGCATACAATGCGCACCACCCCGTGATGTTTTTCTCACTCCTACTAGTGAATCTAATGTAACACACACCCATACAATGCGCACCACCCCGTGATGTTTTTCTCACTCCTACTAGTGAATCTAATGTAACACACACCCATACAATGCGCACCACCCCGTGATGTTTTTCTCACTCCTACTAGTGAATCTAATGTAACACACACCCATACAATGCGCACCACCCCGTGATGTTTTTCTCACTCATACTAGAGAATGTAATGTAACACACACGCATACAATGCGCACCACCCCGTGATGTTTTTCTCACTCCTACTAGTGAATGTAATGTAACACACACCCATACAATGCGCACCACCCCGTGATGTTTATCTCACTCCTACTAGTGAATGTAATGTAACACACACCCATACAATGCGCACCACCCCGTGATGTTTTTCTCACTCCTACTAGTGTATGTATTGTAACACACACCCATACAATGCGCACCACCCCGTGATGTTTTTCTCACTCCTACTAGTGAATGTAATGTAACACACACCCATACAATGCGCACCACCCCGTGATGTTTTTCTCACTCCTACTAGTGAATGTAATGTAACACACACCCATACAATGCGCACCACCCCGTGATGTTTTTCTCACTCCTACTAGTGAATGTAATGTAACACACACCCATACAAGGCGCACCACCCCGTGATGTTTTTCTTACTGCTACTAGTGAATCTAATGTAACACACACCCATACAATGCGCACCACCCCGTGATGTTTTTCTCACTCCTACTAGTGAATGTAATGTAACACACACCCATACAAGGCGCACCACCCCGTGATGTTTTTCTCACTGCTACTAGTGAATCTAATGTAACACACACCCATACAATGCGCACCACCCCGTGATGTTTTTCTCACTGCTACTAGTGAATCTAATGTAACACATACCCATACAATGCGCACCACCCCGTGATGTTTTTCTCACTGCTACTAGTGAATCTAATGTAACACACACCCATACAATGCGCACCACCCCGTGATGTTTTTCTCACTCCTACTTGTGAATCTAATGTAACACACAACCATACAATGCGCACCACCCCGTGATGTTTTTCTCACTCCTACTTGTGAATCTAATGTAACACACACCCACACAATGCGCACCACCCCGTGATGTTTTTCTCACTCCTACTAGTGAATGTAATGTAACACACACCCACACAATGCGCACCACCCCGTGATGTTTTTCTCACTCCTACTAGTGAATGTAATGTAACACACACCCATACAATGCGCACCACCACATGATGATTTTCTCACTCCTACTAGTGAAAGTAATGTAACACACACCCATACAATGCGCACCACCCCGTGATGATTTTCTCACTCCTAATAGTGAATGTAATGTAACACACACCCATACAATGCGCACCACCCCGTGATGTTTTTCTCACTCCTACTAGTGAATCTAATGTAACACACACCCATACAATGCGCACCACCCCGTGATGTTTTTCTCACTCCTACTAGTGAATCTAATGTAACACACACCCATACAATGCGCACCACCCCGTGATGTTTTTCTCACTCCTACTAGTGAATGTAATGTAACACACACCCATACAATGCGCACCACCCCGTGATGTTTTTCTCACTCCTACTAGTGAATGTAATGTAACACACACCCATACAAGGCGCACCACCCCGTGATGTTTTTCTCACTCCTACTAGTGAATCTAATGTAACACACACCCATACAAGGCGCACCACCCCGTGATGTTTTTCTCACTCCTACTAGTGAATGTAATGTAACACACACCAATACAAGGCGCACCACCCCGTGATGTTTTTCTCACTCCTACTGGTGAATCTAATGTAACACACACCCATACAAGTCGCACCACCCCGTGATGTTTTTCTCACTCCTACTAGTGAATGTAATGTAACACACACCCATACAAGGCGCACCACCCGTGTTTTTCTCACTCCTACTAGTGAATGTAATGTAACACACACCCATACAAGGCGCACCACCACGTGATGTTTTTCTCACTCCTACTAGTGAATGTAATGTAACACACACCCATACAATGCGCACCACCCCGTGATGTTTTTCTCACTCCTACTAGTGAATCTAATGTAACACACACCCATACAATGCGCACCACCCCGTGATGTTTTTCTCACTCCTACTAGTGAATCTAATGTAACACACACCCATACAATGCGCACCACCCGTGATGTTTTTCTCACTCCTACTAGTGAATGTAATGTAACACACACCCATACAATGCGCACCACCCCGTGATGTTTTTCTCACTCCTACTAGTGAATGTAATGTAACACACACCCATACAAGGCGCACCACCCCGTGATGTTTTTCTCACTCCTATTAGTGAATGTAATGTAACACACACCCATACAAGGCGCACCACCCCGTGATGTTTTTCTCACTCCTACTAGTGAATCTAATGTAACACACACCCATATAAGGCGCACCACCCCGTGATGTTTTTCTCACTCCTACTAGTGAATGTAATGTAACACACACCCATACAAGGCGCACCACCCCGTGATGTTTTTCTCACTCCTACTAGTGAATCTAATGTAACACACACCCATACAATGCGCACCACCCCGTGATGTTTTTCTCACTCCTACTAGTGAATCTAATGTAACACACACCCATACAAGGCGCACCACCCCGTGATGTTTTTCTCACTCCTACTAGTGAATGTAATGTAACACACACCCATACAAGGCGCACCACCCCGTGATGTTTTTCTCACTCCTACTAGTGAGTCTAATGTAACACACACCCATACAAGTCGCACCACCCCGTGATGTTTTTCTCACTCCTACTAGTGAATGGAATGTAACACACACCCATACAAGGCGCACCACCCCGTGATGTTTTTCTCACTCCTACTAGTGAATCTAATGAAACACACACCCATACAATGCGCACCACCCCGTGATGTTTTTCTCACTGCTACTAGTGAATCTAATGTAACACACACCCATACAATGCGCACCACCCCGTGATGTTTTTCTCACTCCTACTAGTGAATCTAATGTAACACACACCCATACAATGCGCACCACCCCGTGATGTTTTTCTCACTGCTACTAGTGAATCTAATGTAACACACACCCATACAATGCGCACCACCCCGTGATGTTTTTCTCACTCCTATTAGTGAATCTAATGTAACACACACCCATACAATGCGCACCACCCCGTGATGTTTTTCTCACTCCTACTAGTGAATCTAATGTAACACACACCCATACAATGCGCACCACCCCGTGATGTTTTTCTCACTCCTACTAGTGAATCTAATGTAACACACACCCATACAATGCGCACCACCCCGTGATGTTTTTCTCACTCCTACTAGTGAATCTAATGTAACACACACCCATACAATGCGCACCACCCCGTGATGTTTTTCTCACTCCTACTAGTGAATGTAATGTAACACACACCCATACAATGCGCACCACCCCGTGATGTTTTTCTCACTCCTACTAGTGAATGTAATGTGACACACACCCATACAATGCGCACCACCCCGTGATGTTTTTCTCACTCCTACTAGTGAATGTAATGTGACACACACCCATACAATGCGCACCACCCCGTGATATTTTTCTCACTCCTACTAGTGAATGTAATGTGACACACACCCATACAATGCGCACCACCCCGTGATGATTTTCTCACTCCTACTAGTGAATGTAATGTAACACACACCCATACAATGTGCACCACCCCGTGATGTTTTTCTCACTCCTACTAGTGAATCTAATGTGACACACACCCATACAATGCGCACCACCCCGTGATGTTTTTCTCACTCCTACTAGTGAATCTAATGTAACACACACCCATACAATGCGCACCACCCCGTGATGTTTTTCTCACTCCTACTAGTGAATGTAATGTAACACACACCCATACAATGCGCACCACCCCGTGATGTTTTTCTCACTCCTACTAGTGAATGTAATGTAACACACACCCATACAAGGCGCACCACCCCGTGATGTTTTTCTCACTCCTACTAGTGAATGTAATGTAACACACACCCATACAAGGCGCACCACCCCGTGATGTTTTTCTCACTCTTACTAGTGAATCTAATGTAACACACACCCATATAAGGCGCACCACCCCGTGATGTTTTTCTCACTCCTACTAGTGAATGTAATGTAACACACACCCATACAAGGCGCACCACCCCGTGATGTTTTTCTCACTCCTACTAGTGAATCTAATGTAACACACACCCATACAATGCGCACCACCCCGTGATGTTTTTCTCACTCCTACTAGTGAATCTAATGTAACACACACCCATACAAGGCGCACCACCCCGTGATGTTTTTCTCACTCCTACTAGTGAATGTAATGTAACACACACCCATACAAGGCGCACCACCCCGTGATGTTTTTCTCACTCCTACTAGTGAATGTAATGTAACACACACCCATACAAGGCACACCACCCCGTGATGTTTTTCTCACTCCTACTAGTGAATCTAATGTAACACACACCCATACAAGTCGCACCACCCCGTGATGTTTTTCTCACTCCTACTAGTGAATGTAATGTAACACACACCCATACAAGGCGCACCACCCCGTGATGTTTTTCTCACTCCTACTAGTGAATCTAATGTAACACACACCCATCCAAGGCGCACCACCCCGTGATGTTTTTCTCACTCCTACTAGTGAATCTAATGAAACACACACCCATACAATGCGCACCACCCCGTGATGTTTTTCTCACTCCTACTAGTGAATGTAATGTAACACACACCCATACAATGCGCACCACCCCGTGATGTTTTTCTCACTCCTACTAGTGCATCTAATGTAACACACACCCATACAATGCGCACCACCCCGTGATGTTTTTCTCACTGCTACTAGTGAATCTAATGTAACACACACCCATACAATGCGCACCACCCCGTGATGTTTTTCTCACTCCTACTAGTGAATCTAATGTAACACACACCCATACAATGCGCACCACCCCGTGATGTTTTTCTCACTTCTACTAGTGAATCTAATGTAACACACACCCATACAATGCGCACCACCCCGTGATGTTTTTCTCACTCCTACTAGTGAATCTAATGTAACACACACCCATACAATGCGCACCACCCCGTGATGTTTTTCTCACTCCTACTAGTGAATCTAATGTAACACACACCCATACAATGCGCACCACCCCGTGATGTTTTTCTCACTCCTACTAGTGAATCTAATGTAACACACACCCATACAATGCGCACCACCCCGTGATGTTTTTCTCACTCCTACTAGTGAATCTAATGTAACACACACCCATACAATGCGCACCACCCCGTGATGTTTTTCTCACTGCTACTAGTGAATCTAATGTAACACACACCCATACAATGCGCACCACCCCGTGATGTTTTTCTCACTCCTACCAGTGAATCTAATGTAACACACACCCATACAATGCGCACCACCCCGTGATGTTTTTCTCACTGCTACCAGTGAATCTAATGTAACACACACCCATACAATGCGCACCACCCCGTGATGTTTTTCTCACTCCTACCAGTGAATCTAATGTAACACACACCCATACAATGCGCACCACCCCGTGATGTTTTTATCACTGCTACCAGTGAATCTAATGTAACACACACCCATACAATGCGCACCACCCCGTGATGTTTTTCTCACTCCTACTAGTGAATCTAATGTAACACACAACCATACAAGGCGCACCACCCCGTGATGTTTTTCTCACTCCTACTAGTGAATCTAATGTAACACACACACATACAAGGCGCACCACCCCATGATGTTTTTCTCACTCCTACTAGTGAATGTAATGTAACACACACCCATACAAGGCACACCACCCCGTGATGTTTTTCTCACTCCTACTAGTGAATCTAATGTAACACACACCCATACAAGGCGCACCACCCCGTGTTGTTTTTCTCACTCCTACTAGTGAATCTAATGTAACACACACCCATACAATGCGCACCACCCCGTGATGTTTTTCTCACTCCGACTAGTGAATCTAATGTAACACACACCCATACAATGCGCACCACCATGTGATGTTTTTCTCACTGCTACTAGTGAATCTAATGTAACACACACCCATACAATGCGCACCACCATGTGATGATTTTCTCACTCCCACTAGTGAATCTAATGTAACACACACCCATACAATGCGCACCACCATGTGATGTTTTTCTCACTGCTACTAGTGAATCTAATGTAACACACACCCATACAATGCGCACCAACCCGTGATGTTTTTCTCACTGCTACTAGTGAATGTAATGTAACAAACACCCATACAATGCGCACCACCCCGTGATGTTTTACTCACTGCTACTAGTGTATGTATTGTAACACACACGAATACAATGGGCACTACCCCGTGATGTTTATCTCACTCCTATTAGTGAATGTAATGTAACACACACCCATAAAATGCGCACCACCCCGTGATGTTTTTCTCACTCCTACTAGTGAATCTAATGTAACACACACCCATACAATGCGCACCACCCCGTGATGTTTTTCTCACTCCTACTAGTGAATCTAATGTAACACACACCCATACAATGCGCAGCACCCCGTGATGTTTTTCTCACTCCTACTAGTGAATCTAATGTAACACACACCGATACAATGCGCACCACCCCGTGATGTTTTTCTCACTCCTACTAGTGAATGTAATGTAACACACACCCATACAATGCGCAACACCCCGTGATGTTTTTCTCACTCCTACTAGTGAATCTAATGTAACACACACCCATACAATGCGCACCACCCCGTGAGGTTTTTCTCACTCCTACTAGTGAATGTAATGTAACACACACCCATACAAGGCGCACCACCCCGTGATGTTTTTCTCACTCCTACTAGTGAATCTAATGTAACACACACCCATCCAAGGCGCACCACCCCGTGATGTTTTTCTCACTCCTACTAGTGAATCTAATGAAACACACACCCATACAATGCGCACCACCCCGTGATGTTTTTCTCACTCCTACTAGTGAATGTAATGTAACACACACCCATACAATGCGCACCACCCCGTGATGTTTTTCTCACTCCTACTAGTGCATCTAATGTAACACACACCCATACAATGCGCACCACCCCGTGATGTTTTTCTCACTGCTACTAGTGAATCTAATGTAACACACACCCATACAATGCGCACCACCCCGTGATGTTTTTCTCACTCCTACTAGTGAATCTAATGTAACACACACCCATACAATGCGCACCACCCCGTGATGTTTTTCTCACTTCTACTAGTGAATCTAATGTAACACACACCCATACAATGCGCACCACCCCGTGATGTTTTTCTCACTCCTACTAGTGAATCTAATGTAACACACACCCATACAATGCGCACCACCCCGTGATGTTTTTCTCACTCCTACTAGTGAATCTAATGTAACACACACCCATACAATGCGCACCACCCCGTGATGTTTTTCTCACTCCTACTAGTGAATCTAATGTAACACACACCCATACAATGCGCACCACCCCGTGATGTTTTTCTCACTCCTACTAGTGAATCTAATGTAACACACACCCATACAATGCGCACCACCCCGTGATGTTTTTCTCACTGCTACTAGTGAATCTAATGTAACACACACCCATACAATGCGCACCACCCCGCGATGTTTTTCTCACTCCTACCAGTGAATCTAATGTAACACACACCCATACAATGCGCACCACCCCGTGATGTTTTTCTCACTGCTACCAGTGAATCTAATGTAACACACACCCATACAATGCGCACCACCCCGTGATGTTTTTCTCACTCCTACCAGTGAATCTAATGTAACACACACCCATACAATGCGCACCACCCCGTGATGTTTTTATCACTGCTACCAGTGAATCTAATGTAACACACACCCATACAATGCGCACCACCCTGTGATGTTTTTCTCACTCCTACTAGTGAATCTAATGTAACACACAACCATACAAGGCGCACCACCCCGTGATGTTTTTCTCACTCCTACTAGTGAATCTAATGTAACACACACACATACAAGGCGCACCACCCCGTGATGTTTTTCTCACTCCTACTAGTGAATGTAATGTAACACACACCCATACAAGGTACACCACCCCGTGATGTTTTTCTCACTCCTACTAGTGAATCTAATGTAACACACACCCATACAAGGCGCACCACCCCGTGTTGTTTTTCTCACTCCTACTAGTGAATCTAATGTAACACACACCCATACAATGCGCACCACCCCGTGATGTTTTTCTCACTCCGACTAGTGAATCTAATGTAACACACACCCATACAATGCGCACCACCATGTGATGTTTTTCTCACTGCTACTAGTGAATCTAATGTAACACACACCCATACAATGCGCACCACCATGTGATGATTTTCTCACTCCCACTAGTGAATCTAATGTAACACACACCCATACAATGCGCACCACCATGTGATGTTTTTCTCACTGCTACTAGTGAATCTAATGTAACACACACCCATACAATGCGCACCAACCCGTGATGTTTTTCTCACTGCTACTAGTGAATGTAATGTAACAAACACCCATACAATGCGCACCACCCCGTGATGTTTTACTCACTGCTACTAGTGTATGTATTGTAACACACACGAATACAATGGGCACTACCCCGTGATGTTTATCTCACTCCTATTAGTGAATGTAATGTAACACACACCCATAAAATGCACACCACCCCGTGATGTTTTTCTCACTCCTACTAGTGAATCTAATGTAACACACACCCATACAATGCGCACCACCCCGTGATGTTTTTCTCACTCCTACTAGTGAATCTAATGTAACACACACCCATACAATGCGCACCACCCCGTGATGTTTTTCTCACTCCTACTAGTGAATCTAATGTAACACACACCGATACAATGCGCACCACCCCGTGATGTTTTTCTCACTCCTACTAGTGAATGTAATGTAACACACACCCATACAATGCGCAACACCCCGTGATGTTTTTCTCACTCCTACTAGTGAATCTAATGTAACACACACCCATACAATGCGCACCACCCCGTGAGGTTTTTCTCACTCCTACTAGTGAATCTAATGTAACACTCACCCATACAAGGCGCACCACCCCGTGATGTTTTTCTCACTCCTACTAGTGAATCTAATGTAACACACAACCATACAAGGCGCACCACCCCGTGATGTTTTTCTCACTCCTACTAGTGAATGTAATGTAACACACACCCATACAAGGCGCACCACCCCGTGATGTTTTTCTCACTCCTACTAGTGAATGTAATGTAACACACACCCATACAAGGCGCACCACCCCGTGTTGTTTTTCTCACTCCTACTAGTGAATCTAATGTAACACACACCCATACAAGGCGCACCACCCCGTCATGTTTTTCTCACTGCTACTAGTGAATGTAATGTAACACACACCCATACAATGCGCACCACCCCGTGATGTTTTTCTCACTCCTATTAGTGAATGTAATGTAACACACACCCATAAAATGCGCACCACCCCGTGATGTTTTTCTCACTCCTACTAGTGAATGTAATGTAACACACACCCATACAAGGCGCACAACCCCGTGATGTTTTTCTCACTCCTACTAGTGAATGTAATGTAACACACACCCATACAATGCGCACCACCCCGTGATGATTTTCTCACTCCTACTAGTGAATGTAATGTAACACACACCCATACAATGCGCAACACCCCGTGATGTTTTTCTCACTCCTACTAGTGAAGGTAATGTAACACACACCCATACAAGGCGCACCACCCCGTGATGTTTTTCTCACTCCTACATGTGAATGTAATGTAACACACACCCATACAATGTGCACCACCCCGTGATGTTTTTCTCACTCCTACTAGTGAATCTAATGTAACACACACCCATACAATGCGCACCACCCCGTGATGTTTTTCTCACTCCTACTAGTGAATGTAATGTAACACACACCCATACAAGGCGCACCACCCCGTGATGTTTTTCTCACTCCTACTAGTGAATCTAATGTAACACACACCGATAAAAGGCGCACCACCCCGTGATGTTTTACTCACGCCTACTAGTGAATGTAATGTAACACACACCCATACAAGGCGCACCACCCCGTGATGTTTTTCTCACTCCTACTAGTGAATGTAATGTAACACACACCCATACAAGGCGCACCACCCCGTGATGTTTTTCTCACTCCTACTAGTGAATGTAATGTAACACACACCCATACAAGGCGCACCACCCCGTGATGTTTTTCTCACTCCTACTAGTGAATGTAATGTAACACACACCCATACAAGGCGCACCACCCCGTGATGTTTTTCTCACTCCTACTAGTGAATGTAATATAACACACACCCATACAATGTGCACCACCCCGTGATGTTTTTCTCACTGCTACTAGTGAATCTAATGTAACACACACCCATACAAGGCGCACCACCCAGTGATGTTTTTCTCACTCCTACTAGTGAATGTAATGTAACACACACCCATACAAGGCGCACCACCCCGTGATGATTTTCTCACTCCTACTAGTGAATCTAATGTAACACACACCCATACAATGCGCACCACCCCGTGATGTTTTTCTCACTCATATTAGTGAATCTAATGTAACACACACCCATACAATGCGCACCATCCCGTGATGTTTTTCTCACTCCTACTAGTGAATCTAATGTGACACACACCCATACAATGCGCACCACCCCGTGTTGTTTTTCTCACTCCTACTAGTGAAAATAATGTGACACACACCCATACAATGCGCACCACCCCGTGATGTTTTTCTCACTCCTACTAGTGAATCTAATGTGACACACACCCATACAATGCGCACCAACCCGTGATGTTTTTCTCACTCCTACTAGTGAATCTAATGTGACACACACCCATACAATGCGCACCACCCCGTGATGTTTTTCTCACTCCTACTAGTGAATCTAATGTAACACACACCCATACAATGCGCACCACCCCGTGATGTTTTTCTCACTCCTACTAGTGAAAGTAATGTAACACACACCCATACAATGCGCACCACCCCGTGATGATTTTCTCACTCCTACTAGTGAATGTAATGTAACACACACCCATACAATGCGCACCACCCCGTGATGTTTTTCTCACTCCTACTAGTGAATGTAATGTAACACACACCCATACAATGCGCACCACCCCGTGATGTTTTTCTCACTCCTACTAGTGAATGTAATGTAACACACACCCATACAATGCGCACCACCCCGTGATGTTTTTCTCACTCCTACCAGTGTATGTATTGTAACACACACCCATACAATGCGCACCACCCCGTGATGTTTTTCTCACTCCTACCAGTGTATGTATTGTAACACACATCCATACAATGCGCACCACCCCATGATGTTTTTCTCACTCCTACTAGTGAATCTAATGTAACACACACCCCTACAAGGCGCACCACCCCGTGATGTTTTTCTCACTCCTACTAGTGAATCTAATGTAACACACACCCATACAATGCGCACCACCCCGTGATGTTTTTCTCACTCCTACTAGTGAATCTAATGTAACACACACCCATACAAGGCGCACCACCCCGTGATGTTTTTCTCACTCCTACTAGTGAATCTAATGTAACACACACCCATACAAGGCGCACCACCCCGTGATGTTTTTCTCACTCCTACTAGTGAATCTAATGTAACACACACCCATACAAGGCGCACCACCCCGTGATGTTTTTCTCACTCCTACTAGTGAATCTAATGTAACACACACCCATACAAGGCGCACCACCCCGTGATGTTTTTCTCACTGCTACTAGTGAATCTAATGTAACACACACCCATACAATGCGCACCACCCCGTGATGTTTTTCTCACTCCTACTAGTGAATCTAATGTAACACACACCCATACAATGCGCACCACCCCGTGATGTTTTTCTCACTCCTACTAGTGAATCTAATGTAACACACACCCATACAATGCGCACCACCCCGTGATGTTTCTCTCACTGCTACTAGTGAATCTAATGTAACACACACCCATACAATGCGCACCACCCCGTGATGTTTCTCTCACTCCTACTAGTGAATCTAATGTAACACACACCCATACAAAGCGCACCACCCCGTGATGTTTCTCTCACTGCTACTAGTGAATCTAATGTAACACACACCCATACAATGCGCACCGCCCCGTGATGTTTCTCTCACTCCTACTAGTGAATCTAATGTAACACACACCCATACAATGCGCACCACCCCGTGATGTTTCTCTCACTCCTACTAGTGAATCTAATGTAACACACACCCATACAATGCGCACCACCCCGTGATGTTTCTCTCACTCCTACTAGTGAATGTAATGTAACACACACCCATACAATGCGCAACACCCCGTGATGTTTTTCTCACTCCTACTAGTGAATCTAATGTAACACACACCCATACAATGCGCACCACCCCGTGATGTTTTTCTCACTCCTACTAGTGAATCTAATGTAACACTCACCCATACAAGGCGCACCACCCCGTGATGTTTTTCTCACTCCTACTAGTGAATCTAATGTAACACACAACCATACAAGGCGCACCACCCCGTGATGTTTTTCTCACTCCTACTAGTGAATGTAATGTAACACACACCCATACAAGGCGCACCACCCCGTGATGTTTTTCTCACTCCTACTAGTGAATGTAATGTAACACACACCCATACAAGGCGCACCACCCCGTGTTGTTTTTCTCACTCCTACTAGTGAATCTAATGTAACACACACCCATACAAGGCGCACCACCCCGTCATGTTTTTCTCACTGCTACTAGTGAATGTAATGTAACACACACCCATACAATGCGCACCACCCCGTGATGTTTTTCTCACTCCTATTAGTGAATGTAATGTAACACACACCCATAAAATGCGCACCACCCCGTGATGTTTTTCTCACTCCTACTAGTGAATGTAATGTAACACACACCCATACAAGGCGCACAACCCCGTGATGTTTTTCTCACTCCTACTAGTGAATGTAATGTAACACACACCCATACAATGCGCACCACCCCGTGATGATTTTCTCACTCCTACTAGTGAATGTAATGTAACACACACCCATACAATGCGCACCACCCCGTGATGTTTTTCTCACTCCTACTAGTGAAGGTAATGTAACACACACCCATACAAGGCGCACCACCCCGTGATGTTTTTCTCACTCCTACATGTGAATGTAATGTAACACACACCCATACAATGTGCACCACCCCGTGATGTTTTTCTCACTCCTACTAGTGAATCTAATGTAACACACACCCATACAATGCGCACCACCCCGTGATGTTTTTCTCACTCCTACTAGTGAATGTAATGTAACACACACCCATACAAGGCGCACCACCCCGTGATGTTTTTCTCACTCCTACTAGTGAATCTAATGTAACACACACCGATACAAGGCGCACCACCCCGTGATGTTTTTCTCACGCCTACTAGTGAATGTAATGTAACACACACCCATACAAGGCGCACCACCCCGTGATGTTTTTCTCACTCCTACTAGTGAATGTAATGTAACACACACCCATCCAAGGCGCACCACCCCGTGATGTTTTTCTCACTCCTACTAGTGAATGTAATGTAACACACACCCATACAAGGCGCACCACCCCGTGATGTTTTTCTCACTCCTACTAGTGAATGTAATGTAACACACACCCATACAAGGCACACCACCCCGTGATGTTTTTCTCACTCCTACTAGTGAATGTAATATAACACACACCCATACAATGTGCACCACCCCGTGATGTTTTTCTCACTGCTACTAGTGAATCTAATGTAACACACACCCATACAATGCGCACCACCCCGTGATGTTTTTCTCACTCCTACTAGTGAATGTAATGTAACACACACCCATACAAGGCGCACCACCCCGTGATGATTTTCTCACTCCTACTAGTGAATCTAATGTAACACACACCCATACAATGCGCACCACCCCGTGATGTTTTTCTCACTCATATTAGTGAATCTAATGTAACACACACCCATACAATGCGCACCACCCCGTGATGTTTTTCTCACTCCTACTAGTGAATCTAATGTGACACACACCCATACAATGCGCACCACCCCGTGATGTTTTTCTCACTCCTACTAGTGAATCTAATGTGACACACACCCATACAAGGCGCACCACCCCGTGATGTTTTTCTCACTCCTACTAGTGAATCTAATGTAACACACACCCATACAAGGCGCACCACCCCGTGATGTTTTTCTCACTGCTACTAGTGAATCTAATGTAACACACACCCATACAATGCGCACCACCCCGTGATGTTTTTCTCACTCCTACTAGTGAATCTAATGTAACACACACCCATACAATGCGCACCACCCCGTGATGTTTTTCTCACTCCTACTAGTGAATCTAATGTAACACACACCCATACAATGCGCACCACCCCGTGATGTTTCTCTCACTGCTACTAGTGAATCTAATGTAACACACACCCATACAATGCGCACCACCCCGTGATGTTTCTCTCACTCCTACTAGTGAATCTAATGTAACACACACCCATACAAAGCGCACCACCCCGTGATGTTTCTCTCACTGCTACTAGTGAATCTAATGTAACACACACCCATACAATGCGCACCGCCCCGTGATGTTTCTCTCACTCCTACTAGTGAATCTAATGTAACACACACCCATACAATGCGCACCACCCCGTGATGTTTCTCTCACTCCTACTAGTGAATCTAATGTAACACACACCCATACAATGCGCACCACCCCGTGATGTTTCTCTCACTCCTACTAGTGAATGTAATGTAACACACACCCATACAATGCGCAACACCCCGTGATGTTTTTCTCACTCCTACTAGTGAATCTAATGTAACACACACCCATACAATGCGCACCACCCCGTGATGTTTTTCTCACTCCTACTAGTGAATCTAATGTAACACTCACCCATACAAGGCGCACCACCCCGTGATGTTTTTCTCACTCCTACTAGTGAATCTAATGTAACACACAACCATACAAGGCGCACCACCCCGTGATGTTTTTCTCACTCCTACTAGTGAATGTAATGTAACACACACCCATACAAGGCGCACCACCCCGTGATGTTTTTCTCACTCCTACTAGTGAATGTAATGTAACACACACCCATACAAGGCGCACCACCCCGTGTTGTTTTTCTCACTCCTACTAGTGAATCTAATGTAACACACACCCATACAAGGCGCACCACCCCGTCATGTTTTTCTCACTGCTACTAGTGAATGTAATGTAACACACACCCATACAATGCGCACCACCCCGTGATGTTTTTCTCACTCCTATTAGTGAATGTAATGTAACACACACCCATAAAATGCGCACCACCCCGTGATGTTTTTCTCACTCCTACTAGTGAATGTAATGTAACACACACCCATACAAGGCGCACAACCCCGTGATGTTTTTCTCACTCCTACTAGTGAATGTAATGTAACACACACCCATACAATGCGCACCACCCCGTGATGATTTTCTCACTCCTACTAGTGAATGTAATGTAACACACACCCATACAATGCGCACCACCCCGTGATGTTTTTCTCACTCCTACTAGTGAAGGTAATGTAACACACACCCATACAAGGCGCACCACCCCGTGATGTTTTTCTCACTCCTACATGTGAATGTAATGTAACACACACCCATACAATGTGCACCACCCCGTGATGTTTTTCTCACTCCTACTAGTGAATCTAATGTAACACACACCCATACAATGCGCACCACCCCGTGATGTTTTTCTCACTCCTACTAGTGAATGTAATGTAACACACACCCATACAAGGCGCACCACCCCGTGATGTTTTTCTCACTCCTACTAGTGAATCTAATGTAACACACACCGATACAAGGCGCACCACCCCGTGATGTTTTTCTCACGCCTACTAGTGAATGTAATGTAACACACACCCATACAAGGCGCACCACCCCGTGATGTTTTTCTCACTCCTACTAGTGAATGTAATGTAACACACACCCATCCAAGGCGCACCACCCCGTGATGTTTTTCTCACTCCTACTAGTGAATGTAATGTAACACACACCCATACAAGGCGCACCACCCCGTGATGTTTTTCTCACTCCTACTAGTGAATGTAATGTAACACACACCCATACAAGGCACACCACCCCGTGATGTTTTTCTCACTCCTACTAGTGAATGTAATATAACACACACCCATACAATGTGCACCACCCCGTGATGTTTTTCTCACTGCTACTAGTGAATCTAATGTAACACACACCCATACAAGGCGCACCACCCCGTGATGTTTTTCTCACTCCTACTAGTGAATGTAATGTAACACACACCCATACAAGGCGCACCACCCCGTGATGATTTTCTCACTCCTACTAGTGAATCTAATGTAACACACACCCATACAATGCGCACCACCCCGTGATGTTTTTCTCACTCATATTAGTGAATCTAATGTAACACACACCCATACAATGCGCACCACCCCGTGATGTTTTTCTCACTCCTACTAGTGAATCTAATGTGACACACACCCATACAATGCGCACCACCCCGTGATGTTTTTCTCACTCCTACTAGTGAATCTAATGTGACACACACCCATACAATGCGCACCACCCCGTGATGTTTTTCTCACTCCTACTAGTGAATCTAATGTGACACACACCCATACAATGCGCACCAACCCGTGATGTTTTTCTCACTCCTACTAGTGAATCTAATGTGACACACACCCATACAATGCGCACCACCCCGTGATGTTTTTCTCACTCCTACTAGTGAATCTAATGTAACACACACCCATACAATGCGCACCACCCCGTGATGTTTTTCTCACTCCTACTAGTGAAAGTAATGTAACACACACCCATACAATGCGCACCACCCCGTGATGATTTTCTCACTCCTACTAGTGAATGTAATGTAACACACACCCATACAATGCGCACCACCCCGTGATGTTTTTCTCACTCCTACTAGTGAATGTAATGTAACACACACCCATACAATGCGCACCACCCCGTGATGTTTTTCTCACTCCTACTAGTGAATGTAATGTAACACACACCCATACAATGCGCACCACCCCGTGATGTTTTTCTCACTCCTACCAGTGTATGTATTGTAACACACACCCATACAATGCGCACCACCCCGTGATGTTTTTCTCACTCCTACCAGTGTATGTATTGTAACACACACCCATACAATGCGCACCACCCCGTGATGTTTTTCTCACTCCTACTAGTGAATCTAATGTAACACACACCCATACAAGGCGCACCACCCCGTGATGTTTTTCTCACTCCTACTAGTGAATCTAATGTAACACACACCCATACAATGCGCACCACCCCGTGATGTTTTTCTCACTCCTACTAGTGAATCTAATGTAACACACAGCCATACAAGGCGCACCACCCCGTGATGTTTTTCTCACTCCTACTAGTGAATCTAATGTAACACACACCCATACAAGGCGCACCACCCCGTGATGTTTTTCTCACTCCTACTAGTGAATCTAATGTAACACACACCCATACAAGGCGCACCACCCCGTGATGTTTTTCTCACTCCTACTAGTGAATCTAATGTAACACACACCCATACTAGGCGCACCACCCCGTGATGTTTTTCTCACTGCTACTAGTGAATCTAATGTAACACACACCCATACAATGCGCACCACCCCGTGATGTTTTTCTCACTCCTACTAGTGAATCTAATGTAACACACACCCATACAATGCGCACCACCCCGTGATGTTTTTCTCACTCCTACTAGTGAATCTAATGTAACACACACCCATACAATGCGCACCACCCCGTGATGTTTCTCTCACTGCTACTAGTGAATCTAATGTAACACACACCCATACAATGCGCACCACCCCGTGATGTTTCTCTCACTCCTACTAGTGAATCTAATGTAACACACACCCATACAAAGCGCACCACCCCGTGATGTTTCTCTCACTGCTACTAGTGAATCTAATGTAACACACACCCATACAAAGCGCACCACCCCGTGATGTTTCTCTCACTGCTACTAGTGAATCTAATGTAACACACACCCATACAATGCGCACCACCCCGTGATGTTTCTCTCACTGCTACTAGTGAATCTAATGTAACACACACCCATACAATGCGCACCACCCCGTGATGTTTCTCTCACTCCTACTAGTGAATCTAATGTAACACACACCCATACAATGCGCACCACCCCGTGATGTTTCTCTCACTCCTACTAGTGAATCTAATGTAACACACACCCATACAATGCGCACCACCCCGTGATGTTTTTCTCACTGCTACTAGTGAATCTAATGTAACACACACCCATACAATGCGCACCACCCCGTGATGTTTTTCTCACTCCTACTAGTGAATCTAATGTAACACACACCCATACAATGCGCACCACCCCGTGATGATTTTCTCACTCCTACTAGTGAATCTAATGTAACACACACCCATACAATGCGCACCACCCCGTGATGTTTTTCTCACTGCTACTAGTGAATCTAATGTAACACACACCCATACAATGGGCACCACCCCGTGATGTTTTTCTCACTCCTACTAGTGAATCTAATGTAACACACACCCATACAATGCGCACCACCCCGTCATGTTTTTCTCACTCCTACTAGTGAATGTAACGTAACACACACCCATACAATGCGCACCACCCCGTGATGTTTTTCTCACTCCTACTAGTGAATCTAATGTAACACACACCCATACAATGCGCACCACCCCGTGATGTTTTTCTCACTCCTACTAGTGAATCTAATGTAACACACACCCATACAATGCGCACCACCCCGTGATGTTTTTCTCACTCCTACTAGTGAATCTAATGTAACACACACCCATACAATGCGCACCACCCCGTGATGTTTTTCTCACTCCTACTAGTGAATTTAATGTAACACACACCCATACAATGCGCACCACCCCGTGATGTTTTTCTCACTCCTACTAGTGAATCTAATGTAACACACACCCATACAATGCGCACCACCCCGTGATGTTTTTCTCACTCCTACTAGTGAATGTAATGTAACACACACCCATACAATGCGCACCACCCCGTGATGTTTTTCTCACTCCTACTAGTGAATGTAATGTAACACACACCCATACAATGCGCACCACCCCGTGATGTTTTTCTCACTCCTACATGTGAATGCAATGTAACACACACCCATACAATGCGCACCACCCCGTGATGATTTTCTCACTCCTACTAGTGAAAGTAATGTAACACACACCCATACAATGCGCACCACCCCGTGATGTTTTTCTCACTCCTACTAGTGAATCTAATGTAACACACACCCATACGATGCGCACCACCCCGTGATGTTTTTCTCACTCCTACTAGTGAATGTAATGTAACACACACCCATACAATGCGCACCACCCCGTGATGTTTTTCTCACTCCTACTAGTGAATCTAATGTAACACACACCCATACAATGCGCACCACCCCGTGATGTTTTTCTCACTCCTACTAGTGAATCTAATGTAACACACACCCATACAATGCGCACCACCCCGTGATGATTTTCTCACTCCTACTAGTGAAAGTAATGTAACACACACCCATACAATGCGCACCACCCCGTGATGTTTTTCTCACTCCTACTAGTGAATGTAATGTAACACACACCCATACAATGCGCACCACCCCGTGATGTTTTTCTCACTCCTACTAGTGAATGTAATGTGCCACACACCCATACAATGCGCACCACCCCGTGATGTTTTTCTCACTCCTACTAGTGAATGTAATGTGACACACACCCATACAATGCGCACCACCCCGTGATGTTTTTCTCACTCCTACTAGTGAATCTAATGTGACACACACCCATACAATGCGCACCACCCCGTGATGTTTTTCTCACTCCTACTAGTGAATGTAATGTAACACACACCCATACAATGCGCACCACCCCGTGATGTTTTTCTCACTCCTACTAGTGAATCTAATGTAACACACACCCATACAATGCGCACCACCCCGTGATGTTTTTCTCACTCCTACTAGTGAATGTAATGTAACACACACCCATACAATGCGCACCACCCCGTGATGTTTTTCTCACTCCTACTAGTGAATGTAATGTGCCACACACCCATACAATGCGCACCACCCCGTGATGTTTTTCTCACTCCTACTAGTGAATGTAATGTGACACACACCCATACAATGCGCACCACCCCGTGATGTTTTTCTCACTCCTACTAGTGAATCTAATGTGACACACACCCATACAATGCGCACCACCCCGTGATGTTTTTCTCACTCCTACTAGTGAATGTAATGTAACACACACCCATACAATGCGCACCACCCCGTGATGTTTTTCTCACTCCTACTAGTGAATCTAATGTAACACACACCCATACAATGCGCACCACCTCGTGATGTTTTTCTCACTCCTACTAGTGAATGTAATGTGACACACACCCATACAATGCGCACCACCCCGTGATGTTTTTCTCACTCCTACTAGTGAATCTAATGTGACACACACCCATACAATGCGCACCACCCCGTGATGTTTTTCTCACTCCTACTAGTGAATGTAATGTAACACACACCCATACAATGCGCACCACCCCCTGATGTTTTTCTCACTCCTACTAGTGAATGTAATGTAACACACACCCATACAATGCGCACCACCCCGTGATGTTTTTCTCACTCCTACTAGTGAATGTAATGTAACACACACCCATACAATGTGCACCACCCCGTGATGTTTTTCTCACTCCTACTAGTGAATGTAATGTAACACACACCCATACAATGCGCACCACCCCGTGATGTTTTTCTCACTCCTACTAGTGAATCTAATGTAACACACACCCATACAATGCGCACCACCCCGTGATGTTTTTCTCACTCCTACTAGTGAATCTAATGTAACACACACCCATACAAGGCGCACCACGCCGTGATGTTTTTCTCACTCCTACTAGTGAATCTAATGTAACACACACCCATACAAGGCGCACCACCCCGTGATGTTTTTCTCACTGCTACTAGTGAATGTAATGTAACACACACCCATACAATGCGCACCACCCCGTGATGTTTATCTCACTCCTACTAGTGAATGTAATGTAACACACACCCATACAATGCGCACCACCCCGTGATGTTTTTCTCACTCCTACTAGTGAATCTAATGAAACACACACCCATACAATGCGCACCACCCCGTGATGTTTTTCTCACTCCTACTAGTGAATGTAATGTAACACACACCCATACAATGCGCACCACCCCGTGATGTTTTTCTCACTCCTACTAGTGAATCTAATGTAACACACACCCATACAAGGCGCACCACCCCGTGATGTTTTTCTCACTGCTACTAGTGAATCTAATGTAGCACACAGCCCTACAAGGCGAACCACCCCGTGATGTTTTTCTCACTGCTACTAGTGAATCTAATGTAGCACACACCCATACAAGGCGCACCACCCCGTGATGTTTTTCTCACTCCTACTAGTGAATCTAATGTAACACACACCCATACAAGGCGCACCACCCCGTGATGTTTTTCTCACTCCTACTAGTGAATCTAATGTAACACACACCCATACAATGCGCACCACCCCGTGATGTTTTTCTCACTCCTACTAGTGAATCTAATGTAACACACACCCATACAATGCGCACCACCCCGTGATGTTTTTCTCACTCCTACTATTGAATGTAATGTAACACACACCCATACAATGCGCACCACCCCGTGATGTTTTTCTCACTCCTACCAGTGTATGTATTGTAACACACACACATACAATGCGCACCACCCCGTGATGTTTATCTCACTGCTACCAGTGTATGTATTGTAACACACACCCATACAATGCGCACCACCCCGTGATGTTTTTCTCACTCCTACTAGTGAATCTAATGTAACACACACCCGTACAAGGCGCACCACCCCGTGATGTTTTTCTCACTGCTACTAGTGAATCTAATGTAACACACACCCATAAAATGCGCACCACACCGTGATGTTTTTCTCACTCCTACTAGTGAATCTAATGTAACACACACCCATACAATGCGCACCACCCCGTGATGTTTTTCTCACTCCTACTAGTGAATCTAATGTAACACACACCCATACAAGGCGCACCACCCCGTGATGTTTTTCTCACTCCTACTAGTGTATGTAATGTAACACACACCCATACAAGGCGCACCACCCCGTGATGTTTATCTCACTCCTACTAGTGAATCTAATGTAACACACACCCATACAAGGTCCACCACCCCGTGATGTTTTTCTCACTCCTACTAGTGAATCTAATGTAACACACACCCATACAATGCGCACCACCCCGTGATGTTTATCTCACTCCTACTAGTGAATGTAATGTAACACACACCCATACAATGCGCACCACCCCGTGATGTTTTTCTCACTCCTACTAGTGAATCTAATGAAACACACACCCATACAATGCGCACCACCCCGTGATGTTTTTCTCACTGCTACTAGTGAATCTAATGTAACACACACCCATACAATGCGCACCACCCCGTGATGTTTTTCTCACTCCTACTAGTGAATCTAATGTAACACACACCCATACAATGCGCACCACCCCGTGATGTTTTTCTCACTCCTACTAGTGTATGTATTGTAACACACACCCATACAATGCGCACCACCCCGTGATGTTTTTCTCACTCCTACTAGTGAATCTAATGTAACACACACCCATACAATGCGCACCACCCCGTGATGTTTTTCTCACTGCTACTAGTGAATGTAATGTAACACACACCCATACAATGCGCACCGCCCCGTGATGTTTTTCTCACTCCTACTAGTGAATCTAATGAAACACACACCCATACAATGCGCACCACCCCGTGATGTTTTTCTCACTGCTACTAGTGAATCTAATGTAACACACACTCATACAATGCGCACCGCCCCGTGATGTTTTTCTCACTCCTACTAGTGAATCTAATGTAACACACACCCATACAATGCGCACCACCCCGTGATGTTTTTCTCACTCCTACTAGTGAATCTAATGTAACACACACCCATACAATGCGCACCCCCCGTGATGTTTCTCTCACTGCTACTAGTGAATCTAATGTAACACACACCCATACAATGCGCACCACCCCGTGATGTTTTTCTCACTCCTACTAGTGAATCTAATGTAACACACACCCATACAATGAGCACCACCCCGTGATGTTTCTCTCACTGCTACTAGTGAATCTAATGTAACACACACCCATACAATGCGCACCACCCCGTGATGTTTTTCTCACTCCTACTAGTGAATCTAATGTAACACACACCCATACAATGCGCACCACCCCGTGATGTTTTTCTCACTCCTACTAGTGAATCTAATGTAACACACACCCATACAATGCGCACCACCCCGTGATGTTTTTCTCACTCCTACTAGTGAATCTAATGTAACACACACCCATACAATGCGCACCACCCCGTGATGTTTTTCTCACTGCTACTAGTGAATCTAATGTAACTCACACCCATACAATGCGCACAACCCCGTGATGTTTTTCTCACTCCTACTGGTGAATCTAATGTAACACACACCCATACAATGCGCACCACCCCGTGATGTTTTTCTCACTGCTACTAGTGAATCTAATGTAACACACACCCATACAATGCGCACCACCCCGTGATGTTTTTCTCACTGCTACTAGTGAATCTAATGTAACACACACCCATACAATGCGCACCACCCCGTGATGTTTTTCTCACTCCTACTAGTGAATGTAACGTAACACACACCCATACAATGCGCACCACCCCGTGATGTTTTTCTCACTCCTACTAGTGAATGTAATGTAACACACACCCATACAATGAGCACCACCCCGTGATGTTTTTCTCACTGCTACTAGTGAATCTAATGTAACACACACCCATACAATGCGCACCACCCCGTGATGTTTTTCTCACTCCTACTAGTGAATCTAATGTAACACACACCCATACAATGCGCACCACCCCGTGATGTTTTTCTCACTCCTACTAGTGAATGTAATGTAACACACACCCATACAATGCGCACCACCCCGTGATGTTTTTCTCACTCCTACTAGTGAATCTAATGTAACACACACCCATACAATGCGCACCACCCCGTGATGTTTTTCTCACTCCTACTAGTGAATGTAATGTAACACACACCCATACAATGCGCACCACCCCGTGATGTTTTTCTCACTCCTACTAGTGAATGTAATGTAACACACACCCATACAATTCGCACCACCCCGTGATGTTTTTCTCACTCCTACTAGTGAATCTAATGTAACACACACCCATACAATGCGCACCACCCCGTGATGTTTTTCTCACTCCTACATGTGAAAGTAATGTAACACACACCCATACAATGCGCACCACCCCATGATGTTTTTCTCACCCATACTAGTGAATGTAATGTAACACACACCCATACAATGCGCACCACCCCGTGATGTTTTTCTCACTCCTACTAGTGAATGTAATGTAACACACACCCATACAATGCGCACCACCCCGTGATGTTTTTCTCACTCCTACTAGTGAATGTAATGTAACACACACCCATACAATGCGCACCACCCCGTGATGTTTTTCTCACTCCTACTAGTGAATGTAATGTAACACACACCCATACAATGCGCACCACCCCGTGATGTTTTTCTCACTCCTACTAGTGAATCTAATGTGACACACAGCCATACAACGCGCACCACCCCGTGATGTTTTTCTCACTCCTACTAGTGAATGTAATGTGACACACACCCATACAATGCGCACCAACCCGTGATGTTTTTCTCACTCCTACTAGTGAATCTAATGTGACACACACCCATACAATGCGCACCACCCCGTGATGTTTTTCTCACTCCTACTAGTGAATCTAATGTAACACACACCCATACAATGCGCACCACCCCGTGATGTTTTTCTCACTCCTACTAGTGAAAGTAATGTAACACACAACCATACAATGCGCACCACCCCGTGATGATTTTCTCACTCCTACTAGTGAATGTAATGTAACACACACCCATACAAGGCGCACCACCCCGTGATGTTTTTCTCACTCCTACTAGTGAAGGTAATGTAACACACACCCATACAAGGCGCACCACCCCGTGATGTTTTTCTCACTCCTACTAGTGAATCTAATGTAACACACACCCATACAATGCGCACCACCCCGTGATGTTTTTCTCACTCCTACTAGTGAATCTAATGTAACACACACCCATACAATGCGCACCACCCCGTGATGTTTTTCTCACTCCTACTAGTGAATCTAATGTAACACACACCCATACAATGCGCACCACCCCGTGATGTTTTTCTCACTCCTACTAGTGAATCTAATGTAACACACACCCATACAATGCGCACCACCCCGTGATGTTTTTCTCACTCCTACTAGTGAATGTAATGTAACACACACCCATACAAGGCGCACCACCCCGTGATGTTTTTCTCACTCCTACTAGTGAATCTAATGTAACACACACCCATACAAGGCGCACCACCCCGTGATGTTTTTCTCACTCCTACTAGTGAATGTAATGTAACACACACCCATACAAGGCGCACCACCCCGTGATGTTTTTCTCACTCCTACTAGTGAATGTAATGTAACACACACCCATACAAGGCGCACCACCCCGTGATGTTTTTCTCACTCCTACTAGTGAATGTAATGTAACACACACCCATACAAGGCGCACCACCCCGTGATGGTTTTCTCACTCCTACTAGTGAATCTTATGTAACACACACCCATGCAAGGCGCACCACCCCGTGATGTTTTTCTCACTGCTCCTAGTGAATCTAATGTAACACACACCCATACAAGGCGCACCACCCCGTGATGTTTTTCTCACTCCTACTAGTGAATCTAATGTAACACACACCCATACAAGGCGCACCACCCCGTGATGTTTTTCTCACTCCTACTAGTGAATCTAATGTAACACACACCCATACAAGGCGCACCACCCCGTGATGTTTTTCTCACTCCTACTAGTGAATCTAATGTAACACACACCCATACAATGCGCACCACCCCGTGATGTTTTTCTCACTCCTACTAGTGAATCTAATGTAACACACACCCATACAATGCGCACCACCCCGTGATGATTTTCTCACTCCTACTAGTGAATCTAATGTAACACACACCCATACAATGCGCACCACCCCGTGATGTTTTTCTCACTGCTACTAGTGAATCTAATGTAACACACACCCATACAATGCGCACCACCCCGTGATGATTTTCTCACTCCTACTAGTGAATGTAATGTAACACACACCCATACAATGCGCACCACCCCGTGATGTTTTTCTCACTCCTACTAGTGAATCTAATGTAACACACACCCATACAAGGCGCACCACGCCCTGATGTTTTTCTCACTCCTACTAGTGAATCTAATGTAACACACACCCATACAAGGCGCACCACCCCGTGATGTTTTTCTCACTCCTACTAGTGAATCTAATGTAACACACACCCATACAATGCGCACCACCCCGTGATGTTTATCTCACTCCTACTAGTGAATGTAATGTAACACACACCCATACAATGCGCACCACCCCGTGATGTTTTTCTCACTCCTACTAGTGAATCTAATGAAACACACACCCATACAATGCGCACCACCCCGTGATGTTTTTCTCACTCCTACTAGTGAATCTAATGTAACACACACCCATACAATGCGCACCACCCCGTGATGTTTTTCTCACTCCTACTAGTGAATCTAATGTAACACACACCCATACAAGGCGCACCACCCCGTGATGTTTTTCTCACTGCTACTAGTGAATCTAATGTAACACACATCCATACAATGCGCACCACCCCGTGATGATTTTCTCACTCCTACTAGTGAATGTAATGTAACACCCACCCATACAATGCGCACCACCCCGTGATGTTTTTCTCACTCCTACTAGTGAATCTAATGTAACACACACCCATACAAGGCGCACCACGCCGTGATGTTTTTCTCACTCCTACTAGTGAATCTAATGTAACACACACCCATACAAGGCGCACCACCCCGTGATGTTTTTCTCACTCCTACTAGTGAATCTAATGTAACACACACCCATACAATGCGCACCACCCCGTGATGTTTATCTCACTCCTACTAGTGAATGTAATGTAACACACACCCATACAATGCGCACCACCCCGTGATGTTTTTCTCACTCCTACTAGTGAATCTAATGAAACACACACCCATACAATGCGCACCACCCCGTGATGTTTTTCTCACTCCTACTAGTGAATCTAATGTAACACACACCCATACAATGCGCACCACCCCGTGATGTTTTTCTCACTCCTACTAGTGAATCTAATGTAACACACACCCATACAAGGCGCACCACCCCGTGATGTTTTTCTCACTGCTACTAGTGAATCTAATGTAACACACATCCATACAATGCGCACCACCCCGTGATGATTTTCTCACTCCTACTAGTGAATGTAATGTAACACCCACCCATACAATGCGCACCACCCCGTGATGTTTTTCTCACTCCTACTAGTGAATCTAATGTAACACACACCCATACAAGGCGCACCACGCCGTGATGTTTTTCTCACTCCTACTAGTGAATCTAATGTAACACACACCCATACAAGGCGCACCACCCCGTGATGTTTTTCTCACTCCTACTAGTGAATCTAATGTAACACACACCCATACAATGCGCACCACCCCGTGATGTTTATCTCACTCCTACTAGTGAATGTAATGTAACACACACCCATACAATGCGCACCACCCCGTGATGTTTTTCTCACTCCTACTAGTGAATCTAATGAAACACACACCCATACAATGCGCACCACCCCGTGATGTTTTTCTCACTCCTACTAGTGAATCTAATGTAACACACACCCATACAATGCGCACCACCCCGTGATGTTTTTCTCACTCCTACTAGTGAATCTAATGTAACACACACCCATACAAGGCGCACCACCCCGTGATGTTTTTCTCACTGCTACTAGTGAATGTAATGTAACACACAGCCCTACAAGGGGAACCACCCCGTGATGTTTTTCTCACTGCTACTAGTGAATCTAATGTAACACACACCCATACAAGGCGCACCACCCCGTGATGTTTTTCTCACTCCTACTAGTGAATCTAATGTAACACACACCCATACAAGGCGCACCACCCCGTGATGTTTTTCTCACTCCTACTAGTGAATCTAATGTAACACACACCCATACAATGCGCACCACCCCGTGATGTTTTTCTCACTCCTACTAGTGAATCTAATGTAACACACACCCATACAATGCGCACCACCCCGTGATGTTTTTCTCACTCCTACTAGTGAATGTAATGTAACACACACCCATACAATGCGCACCACCCCGTGATGTTTTTCTCACTCCTACCAGTGTATGTATTGTAACACACACCCATACAATGCGCACCACCCCGTGATGTTTATATCACTGCTACCAGTGTATGTATTGTAACACACACCCATACAATGCGCACCACCCCGGTGATGTTTTTCTCACTCCTACTAGTGAATCTAATGTAACACACACCCATACAAGGCGCACCACCCCGTGATGTTTTTCTCACTCCTACTAGTGAATCTAATGTAACACACACCCATACAATGCGCACCACACCGTGATGTTTTTCTCACTCCTACTAGTGAATCTAATGTAACACACACCCATACAATGCGCACCACCCCGTGATGTTTTTCTCACTCCTACTAGTGAATCTAATGTAACACACACCCATACAAGGCGCACCACCCCGTGATGTTTTTCTCACTCCTACTAGTGTATCTAATGTAACACACACCCATACAAGGCGCACCACCCCGTGATGTTTATCTCACTCCTACTAGTGAATGTAATGTAACACACACCCATACAATGCGCACCACCCCTTGATGTTTTTCTCACTCCTACTAGTGAATGTAATGAAACACACACCCATACAATGCGCACCACCCCGTGATGTTTTTCTCACTGCTACTAGTGAATCTAATGTAACACACACCCATACAATGCGCACCACCCCGTGATGTTTTTCTCACTCCTACTAGTGAATCTAATGTAACACACACCCATACAATGCGCACCACCCCGTGATGTTTTTCTCACTCCTACTAGTGTATGTATTGTAACACACACCCATACAATGGGCACCACCCCGTGATGTTTTTCTCACTCCTACTAGTGAATCTAATGTAACACACACCCATACAAGGCGCACCACCCCGTGATGTTTTTCTCACTCCTACTAGTGAATCTAATGTAACACACACCCATACAAGGCGCACCACCCCGTGATGTTTTTCTCACTCCTACTAGTGAATCTAATGTAACACACACCCATACAAGGCGCACCACCCCGTGATGTTTTTCTCACTCCTACTAGTGAATGTAATGTAACACACACCCATACAATGCGCACCACCCCGTGATGTTTTTCTCACTCCTACCAGTGTATGTATTGTAACACACACCCATACAATGCGCACCACCCCGTGATGTTTATATCACTGCTACCAGTGTATGTATTGTAACACACACCCATACAATGCGCACCACCCCGGTGATGTTTTTCTCACTCCTACTAGTGAATCTAATGTAACACACACCCATACAAGGCGCACCACCCCGTGATGTTTTTCTCACTCCTACTAGTGAATCTAATGTAACACACACCCATACAATGCGCACCACACCGTGATGTTTTTCTCACTCCTACTAGTGAATCTAATGTAACACACACCCATACAATGCGCACCACCCCGTGATGTTTTTCTCACTCCTACTAGTGAATCTAATGTAACACACACCCATACAAGGCGCACCACCCCGTGATGTTTTTCTCACTCCTACTAGTGTATCTAATGTAACACACACCCATACAAGGCGCACCACCCCGTGATGTTTATCTCACTCCTACTAGTGAATGTAATGTAACACACACCCATACAATGCGCACCACCCCTTGATGTTTTTCTCACTCCTACTAGTGAATGTAATGAAACACACACCCATACAATGCGCACCACCCCGTGATGTTTTTCTCACTGCTACTAGTGAATCTAATGTAACACACACCCATACAATGCGCACCACCCCGTGATGTTTTTCTCACTCCTACTAGTGAATCTAATGTAACACACACCCATACAATGCGCACCACCCCGTGATGTTTTTCTCACTCCTACTAGTGTATGTATTGTAACACACACCCATACAATGGGCACCACCCCGTGATGTTTTTCTCACTCCTACTAGTGAATCTAATGTAACACACACCCATACAAGGCGCACCACCCCGTGATGTTTTTCTCACTCCTACTAGTGAATCTAATGTAACACACACCCATACAAGGCGCACCACCCCGTGATGTTTTTCTCACTCCTACTAGTGAATCTAATGTAACACACACCCATACAAGGCGCACCACCCCGTGATGTTTTTCTCACTCCTACTAGTGAATCTAATGTAACACACACCCATACAAGGCGCACCACCCCGTGATGTTTTTCTCACTCCTACTAGTGAATCTAATGTAACACACACCCATACAATGCGCACCACCCCGTGATGTTTATCTCACTCCTACTATTGAATCTAATGTAACACACACCCATACAATGCGCACCACCCCGTGATGTTTTTCTCACTCCTACTAGTGAATGTAATGTAACACACACCCATACAATGCGCACCACCCCGTGATGTTTTTCTCACTCCTACTAGTGAATCTAATGTAACACACACCCATACAATGCGCACCACCCCGTGATGTTTTTCTCACTGCTACTAGTGAATGTAATGTAACACACACCCATACAATGCGCACCACCCCGTGATGTTTTTCTCACTCGTACTAGTGAATGTAATGTAACACACACCCATACAATGCGCACCACCCCGTGATGTTTTTCTCACTCCTACTAGTCAATCTAATGTAACACACACCCATACAATGCGCACCACCCCGTGATGTTTTTCTCACTCCTACTAGTGAATGTAAAGTAACACACACCCATACAATGCGCACCACCCCGTGATGTTTTTCTCACTCCTACTAGTGAATCTAATGTAACACACACCCATACAAGGCGCACCACCCCGTGATGTTTTTCTCACTCCTACTAGTGAATCTAATGTAACACACACCCATACAAGGCGCACCACCCCGTGATGTTTTTCTCACTCCTACTAGTGAATCTAATGTAACACACACCCATACAATGCGCACCACCCCGTGGTGTTTTTCTCACTCCTACTAGTGAAGGTAATGTAACACACACCCATACAAGGCGCACCACCCCGTGATGTTTTTCTCACTCCTACTAGTGAATCTAATGTAACACACACCCATACAATGCGCACCACCCCGTGATGTTTTTCTCACTCCTACTAGTGAATCTAATGTAACACACACCCATACAATGCGCACCACCCCGTGATGTTTTTCTCACTCCTACTAGTGAATGTAATGTGACACACACCCATACAAGGCGCACCACCCCGTGATGTTTTTCTCACTCCTACTAGTGAATCTAATGTGACACACACCGATAAAAGGCGCACCACCCCGTGATGTTTTTCTCACTCCTACTAGTGAATCTAATGTGACACACACCCATACAATGCGCACCACCCCGTGATGTTTTTCTCACTCCTACTAGTGAATCTAATGTGACACACACCCATACAATGCGCACCAACCCGTGATGTTTTTCTCACTCCTACTAGTGAATCTAATGTGACACACACCCATACAATGCGCACCACCCCGTGATGTTTTTCTCACTCCTACTAGTGAATCTAATGTAACACACACCCATACAATGCGCACCACCCCGTGATGTTTTTCTCACTCCTACTAGTGAAAGTAATGTAACACACAACCATACAATGCGCACCACCCCGTGATGATTTTCTCACTCCTACTAGTGAATGTAATGTAACACACACCCATACAATGCGCACCACCCCGTGATGTTTTTCTCACTCCTACTAGTGAATGTAATGTAACACACACCCATACAATGCGCACCACCCCGTGATGTTTTTCTCACTCCTACCAGTGTATGTATTGTAACACACAACCATACAATGCGCACCACCCCGTGATGTTTTTCTCACTCCTACTAGTGTATGTATTGTAACACACACCCATACAATGGGCACCACCCCGTGATGTTTTTCTCACTCCTACTAGTGAATCTAATGTAACACACACCCATACAAGGCGCACCACCCCGTGATGTTTTTCTCACTCCTACTAGTGAATCTAATGTAACACACACCCATACAATGCGCACCACCCCGTGATGTTTTTCTCACTCCTACTAGTGAATCTAATGTAACACACACCCATACAAGGCGCACCACCCCGTGATGTTTTTCTCACTCCTACTAGTGAATCTAATGTAACACACACCCATACAAGGCGCACCACCCCGTGATGTTTCTCTCAGTCCTACTAGTGAATCTAATGTAACACACACCCATACAAGGCGCACCACCCCGTGATGTTTTTCTCACTCCTACTAGTGAATCTAATGTAACACACACCCATACAATGCACAACACCCCGTGATGTTTTTCTTACTCCTACTAGTGAATCTAATGAAACACACACCCATACAATGCGCACCACCCCGTGATGTTTTTCTCACTGCTACTAGTGAATCTAATGTAACACACACCCATACAATGCGCACCGCCCCGTGATGTTTTTCTCACTCCTACTAGTGAATCTAATGTAACACACACCCATACAATGCGCACCACCCCGTGATGTTTTTCTCACTCCTACTAGTGAATCTAATGTAACACACACCCATACAATGCGCACCCCCCGTGATGTTTCTCTCACTGCTACTAGTGAATCTAATGTAACACACACCCATACAATGCGCACCACCCCGTGATGTTTTTCTCACTCCTACTAGTGAATCTAATGTAACACACACCCATACAATGCGCACCACCCCGTGATGTTTCTCTCACTGCTACTAGTGAATCTAATGTAACACACACCCATACAATGCGCACCACCCCGTGATGTTTTTCTCACTCCTACTAGTGAATCTAATGTAACACACACCCATACAATGCGCACCACCCCGTGATGTTTTTCTCACTCCTACTAGTGAATCTAATGTAACACACACCCATACAATGCGCACCACCCCGTGATGTTTTTCTCACTCCTACTAGTGAATCTAATGTAACACACACCCATACAATGCGCACCACCCCGTGATGTTTTTCTCACTGCTACTAGTGAATCTAATGTAACTCACACCCATACAATGCGCACAACCCCGTGATGTTTTTCTCACTCCTACTAGTGAATCTAATGTAACACACACCCATACAATGCGCACCACCCCGTGATGTTTTTCTCACTGCTACTAGTGAATCTAATGTAACACACACCCATACAATGCGCACCACCCCGTGATGTTTTTCTCACTGCTACTAGTGAATCTAATGTAACACACACCCATACAATGCGCACCACCCCGTGATGTTTTTCTCACTCCTACTAGTGAATGTAACGTAACATACACCCATACAATGCGCACCACCCCGTGATGTTTTTCTCACTCCTACTAGTGAATGTAATGTAACACACACCCATACAATGAGCATCACCCCGTGATGTTTTTCTCACTGCTACTAGTGAATCTAATGTAACACACACCCATACAATGCGCACCACCCCGTGATGTTTTTCTCACTCCTACTAGTGAATCTAATGTAACACACACCCATACAATGCGCACCACCCCGTGATGTTTTTCTCACTCCTACTAGTGAATTTAATGTAACACACACCCATACAATGCGCACCACCCCGTGATGTTTTTCTCACTCCTACTAGTGAATCTAATGTAACACACACCCATACAATGCGCACCACCCCGTGATGTTTTTCTCACTCCTACTAGTGAATGTAATGTAACACACACCCATACAATTCGCACCACCCCGTGATGTTTTTCTCACTCCTACTAGTGAATGTAATGTAACACACACCCATACAATGCGCACCACCCCGTGATGTTTTTCTCACTCCTACATGTGAATGTAATGTAACACACACCCATACAATGCGCACCACCCCGTGATGATTTTCTCACTCCTACTAGTGAAAGTAATGTAACACACACCCATACAATGCGCACCACCCCGTGATGTTTTTCTCACCCATACTAGTGAATGTAATGTAACACACACCCATACAATGCGCACCACCCCGTGATGTTTTTCTCACTCCTACTAGTGAATGTAATGTAACACACACCCATACAATGCGCACCACCCCGTGATGTTTTTCTACTCCTACTAGTGAATGTAATGTAACACACACCCATACAATGCGCACCACCCCGTGATGTTTTTCTCACTCTTACTAGTGAATGTAATGTAACACACACCCATACAATGCGCACCACCCCGTGATGTTTTTCTCACTCCTACTAGTGAATCTAATGTGACACACAGCCATACAATGCGCACCACCCCGTGATGTTTTTCTCACTCCTACTAGTGAATGTAATGTGACACACACCCATACAATGCGCACCACCCCGTGATGTTTTTCTCACTCCTACTAGTGAATCTAATGTAACACACACCCATACAATGCGCACCACCCCGTGATGTTTTTCTCACTCCTACTAGTGAATCTAATGTAACACACACCCATACAATGCGCACCACCCCGTGATGTTTTTCTCACTCCTACTAGTGAATCTAATGTGACACACACCCATACAATGCGCACCACCCCGTGATGTTTTTCTCACTCCTACTAGTGAATCTAATGTGACACACACCCATACAATGCGCAACACCCCGTGATGTTTTTCTCACTGCTACTAGTGAATGTAATGTAACACACACCCATACAATGCGCACCACCCCGTGATGTTTTTCTCACTCCTACTAGTGAATGTAATGTAACACACACCCATACAATGCGCACCACCCCGTGATGTTTTTCTCACTCCTACTAGTCAATCTAATGTAACACACACCCATACAATGCGCACCACCCCGTGATGTTTTTCTCACTCCTACTAGTGAATGTAAAGTAACACACACCCATACAATGCGCACCACCCCGTGGTGTTTTTCTCACTCCTACTAGTGAAGGTAATGTAACACACACCCATACAAGGCGCACCACCCCGTGATGTTTTTCTCACTCCTACTAGTGAATCTAATGTAACACACACCCATACAATGCGCACCACCCCGTGATGTTTTTCTCACTCCTACTAGTGAATCTAATGTAACACACACCCATACAATGCGCACCACCCCGTGATGTTTTTCTCACTCCTACTAGTGAATGTAATGTAACACACACCCATACAATGCGCACCACCCCGTGATGTTTTTCTCACTCCTACTAGTGAATGTAATGTAACACACACCCATACAATTCGCACCACCCCGTGATGTTTTTCTCACTCCTACTAGTGAATGTAATGTAACACACACCCATACAATGCGCACCACCCCGTGATGTTTTTCTCACTCCTACATGTGAATGTAATGTAACACACACCCATACAATGCGCACCACCCCGTGATGATTTTCTCACTCCTACTAGTGAAAGTAATGTAACACACACCCATACAATGCGCACCACCCCGTGATGTTTTTCTCACCCATACTAGTGAATGTAATGTAACACACACCCATACAATGCGCACCACCCCGTGATGTTTTTCTCACTCCTACTAGTGAATGTAATGTAACACACACCCATACAATGCGCACCACCCCGTGATGTTTTTCTACTCCTACTAGTGAATGTAATGTAACACACACTCATACAATGCGCACCACCCCGTGATGTTTTTCTCACTCTTACTAGTGAATGTAATGTAACACACACCCATACAATGCGCACCACCCCGTGATGTTTTTCTCACTCCTACTAGTGAATCTAATGTGACACACAGCCATACAATGCGCACCACCCCGTGATGTTTTTCTCACTCCCACTAGTGAATGTAATGTGACACACACCCATACAATGCGCACCACCCCGTGATGTTTTTCTCACTCCTAATAGTGAATCTAATGTAACACACACCCATACAATGCGCACCACCCCGTGATGTTTTTCTCACTCCTACTAGTGAATGTAATGTAACACACACCCATACAATGCGCACCACCCCGTGATGTTTTTCTCACTCCTACTAGTGAATCTAATGTGACACACACCCATACAATGCGCACCACCCCGTGATGTTTTTCTCACTCCTACTAGTGAATCTAATGTGACACACACCCATACAATGCGCAACACCCCGTGATGTTTTTCTCACTGCTACTAGTGAATCTAATGTAACACACACCCATACAATGCGCACCACCCCGTGATGTTTTTCTCACTCCTACTAGTCAATCTAATGTAACACACACCCATACAATGCGCACCACCCCGTGATGTTTTTCTCACTCCTACTAGTGAATGTAATGTAACACACACCCATACAATGCGCACCACCCCGTGATGTTTTTCTCACTCCTACTAGTCAATCTAATGTAACACACACCCATACAATGCGCACCACCCCGTGATGTTTTTCTCACTCCTACTAGTGAATGTAAAGTAACACACACCCATACAATGCGCACCACCCCGTGATGTTTTTCTCACTCCTACTAGTGAATCTAATGTAACACACACCCATACAAGGCGCACCACCCCGTGATGTTTTTCTCACTCCTACTAGTGAATCTAATGTAACACACACCCATACAAGGCGCACCACCCCGTGATGTTTTTCTCACTCCTACTAGTGAATCTAATGTAACACACACCCATACAATGCGCACCACCCCGTGGTGTTTTTCTCACTCCTACTAGTGAAGGTAATGTAACACACACCCATACAAGGAGCAACCCCGTGATGTTTTTCTCACTCCTACTAGTGAATGTAATGTAACACACACCCATACAATGCGCAACACCCCGTGAAGTTTTTCTGACTCCTACTAGTGAATCTAATATGACACACACCCATACAATGCGCACCAACCCGTGATGTTTTTCTCACTCCTACTAGCGAATCTAATGTGACACACACCCATACAATGCGCACCACCCCGTGATGTTTTTCTCACTCCTACTAGTGAATCTAATGTAACACACACCCATACAATGCGCACCACCCCGTGATGTTTTTCTCACTCCTACTAGTGAAAGTAATGTAACACACACCCATACAATGCGCACCACCCCGTGATGATTTTCTCACTCCTACTAGTGAATGTAATGTAACACACACCCATACAATGCGCACCACCCCGTGATGTTTTTCTCACTCCTACTAGTGAATGTAATGTAACACACACCCATACAATGCGCACCACCCCGTGATGTTTTTCTCACTCCTACCAGTGTATGTATTGTAACACACAACCATACAATGCGCACCACCCCGTGATGTTTTTCTCACTCCTACTAGTGTATGTGTTGTAACACACACCCATACAATGGGCACCACCCCAAGATGTTTTTCTCACTCCTACTAGTGAATCTAATGTAACACACACCCATACAATGCGCACCACCCCGTGATGTTTTTCTCACTCCTACTAGTGAATCTAATGTAACACACACCCATACAAGGCGCACCACCCCGTGATGTTTTTCTCACTCCTACTAGTGAATCTAATGTAACACACACCCATACAAGGCGCACCACCCCGTGATGTTTTTCTCAGTCCTACTAGTGAATCTAATGTAACACACACCCATACAAGGCGCACCACCCCGTGATGTTTTTCTCACTCCTACTAGTGAAACTAATGTAACACACACCCATACAATGCGCAACACCCCGTGATGTTTTTCTCACTCCTACTAGTGAATCTAATGAAACACACACCCATACAATGCGCACCACCCCGTGATGTTTTTCTCACTGCTACTAGTGAATCTAATGTAACACACACCCATACAATGCGCACCGCCCCGTGATGTTTTTCTCACTCCTACTAGTGAATCTAATGTAACACACACCCATACAATGCGCACCACCCCGTGATGTTTTTCTCACTCCTACTAGTGAATCTAATGTAACACACACCCATACAATGCGCACCCCCCGTGATGTTTCTCTCACTGCTACTAGTGAATCTAATGTAACACACACCCATACAATGCGCACCACCCCGTGATGTTTCTCTCACTCCTACTAGTGAATCTAATGTAACACACACCCATACAATGCGCACCACCCCGTGATGTTTCTCTCACTGCTACTAGTGAATCTAATGTAACACACACCCATACAATGCGCACCACCCCGTGATGTTTCTCTCACTCCTACTAGTGAATCTAATGTAACACACACCCATACAATGCGCACCACCCCGTGATGTTTTTCTCACTCCTACTAGTGAATCTAATGTAACACACACCCATACAATGCGCACCACCCCGTGATGTTTTTCTCACTCCTACTAGTGAATCTAATGTAACACACACCCATACAATGCGCACCACCCCGTGATGTTTTTCTCACTGCTACTAGTGAATCTAATGTAACTCACACCCATACAATGCGCACAACCCCGTGATGTTTTTCTCACTCCTACTAGTGAATCTAATGTAACACACACCCATACAATGCGCACCACCCCGTGATGTTTTTCTCACTGCTACTAGTGAATCTAATGTAACACACACCCATACAATGCGCACCACCCCGTGATGTTTTTCTCACTGCTACTAGTGAATCTAATGTAACACACACCCATACCATGCGCACCACCCCGTGATGTTTTTCTCACTCCTACTAGTGAATGTAACGTAACATACACCCATACAATGCGCACCACCCCGTGATGTTTTTCTCACTCCTACTAGTGAATGTAATGTAACACACACCCATACAATGAGCATCACCCCGTGATGTTTTTCTCACTGCTACTAGTGAATCTAATGTAACACACACCCATACAATGCGCACCACCCCGTGATGTTTTTCTCACTCCTACTAGTGAATCTAATGTAACACACACCCATACAATGCGCACCACCCCGTGATGTTTTTCTCACTCCTACTAGTGAATTTAATGTAACACACACCCATACAATGCGCACCACCCCGTGATGTTTTTCTCACTCCTACTAGTGAATCTAATGTGACACACAGCCATACAATGCGCACCACCCCGTGATGTTTTTCTCACTCCTACTAGTGAATGTAATGTGACACACACCCATACAATGCGCACCAACCCGTGATGTTTTTCTCACTCCTACTAGTGAATCTAATGTGACACACACCCATACAATGCGCACCACCCCGTGATGTTTTTCTCACTCCTACTAGTGAATCTAATGTAACACACACCCATACAATGCGCACCACCCCGTGATGTTTTTCTCACTCCTACTAGTGAAAGTAATGTAACACACAACCATACAATGCGCACCACCCCGTGATGATTTTCTCACTCCTACTAGTGAATGTAATGTAACACACACCCATACAAGGCGCACCACCCCGTGATGTTTTTCTCACTCCTACTAGTGAAGGTAATGTAACACACACCCATACAAGGCGCACCACCCCGTGATGTTTTTCTCACTCCTACTAGTGAATCTAATGTAACACACACCCATACAATGCGCACCACCCCGTGATGTTTTTCTCACTCCTACTAGTGAATCTAATGTAACACACACGCATACAATGCGCACCACCCCGTGATGTTTTTCTCACTCCTACTAGTGAATCTAATGTAACACACACCCATACAATGCGCACCACCCCGTGATGTTTTTCTCACTCCTACTAGTGAATCTAATGTAACACACACCCATACAATGCGCACCACCCCGTGATGTTTTTCTCACTCCTACTAGTGAATGTAATGTAACACACACCCATACAAGGCGCACCACCCCGTGATGTTTTTCTCACTCCTACTAGTGAATCTAATGTAACACACACCCATACAATGCGCACCACCCCGTGATGTTTTTCTCACTCCTACTAGTGAATGTAATGTAACACACACCCATACAAGGTGCACCACCCCGTGATGTTTTTCTCACTCCTACTAGTGAATGTAATGTAACACACACCCATAAAAGGCGCACCACCCCGTGATGTTTTTCTCACTGCTACTAGTGAATCTAATGTAACACACACCCATACAAGGCGCACCACCCCGTGATGGTTTTCTCACTCCTACTAGTGAATCTTATGTAACACACACACATGCAAGGCGCACCACCCCGTGATGTTTTTCTCACTGCTCCTAGTGAATCTAATGTAACACACACCCATACAAGGCGCACCACCCCGTGATGTTTTTCTCACTCCTACTAGTGAATCTAATGTAACACACACCCATACAAGGCGCACCACCCCGTGATGTTTTTCTCACTCCTACTAGTGAATCTAATGTAACACACACCCATACAAGGCGCACCACCCCGTGATGTTTTTCTCACTCCTACTAGTGAATCTAATGTAACACACACCCATACAATGCGCACCACCCCGTGATGTTTTTCTCACTCCTACTAGTGAATCTAATGTAACACAAACCCATACAATGCGCACCACCCCGTGATGATTTTCTCACTCCTACTAGTGAATCTAATGTAACACACACCCATACAATGCGCACCACCCCGTGATGTTTTTCTCACTGCTACTAGTGAATCTAATGTAACACACACCCATACAATGCGCACCACCCCGTGATGATTTTCTCACTCCTACTAGTGAATGTAATGTAACACACACCCATACAATGCGCACCACCCCGTGATGTTTTTCTCACTCCTACTAGTGAATGTAATGTAACACACACCCATACAATGCGCACCACCCCGTGATGTTTTTCTCACTGTTACTAGTGAATCTAATGTAACTCACACCCATACGATGCGCACAACCCCGTGATGTTTTTCTCACTCCTACTAGTGAATCTAATGTAACACACACCCATACAATGCGCACCACCCCGTGATGTTTTTCTCACTGCTACTAGTGAATCTAATGTAACACACACCCATACAATGCGCACCACCCCGTGATGTTTTTCTCACTGCTACTAGTGAATATAATGTAACACACACCCATACAATGCGCACCACCCCGTGATGTTTTTCTCACTCCTACTAGTGAATGTAACGTAACATACACACATACAATGCGCACCACCCCGTGATGTTTTTCTCACTCCTACTAGTGAATGTAATGTAACACACACCCATACAATGAGCATCACCCCGTGATGTTTTTCTCACTGCTACTAGTGAATCTAATGTAACACACACCCATACAATGCGCACCACCCCGTGATGTTTTTCTCACTCCTACTAGTGAATCTAATGTAACACACACCCATACAATGCGCACCACCCCGTGATGTTTTTCTCACTCCTACTAGTGAATCTAATGTAACACACATCCATACAATGCGCACCACCCCGTGATGATTTTCTCACTCCTACTAGTGAATGTAATGTAACACACACCCATACAATGCGCACCACCCCGTGATGTTTTTCTCACTCCTACTAGTGAATGTAATGTAACACACACCCATACAATGCGCACCACCCCGTGATGTTTATCTCACTGCTACTAGTGTATGTATTGTAACACACACCCATACAATGCGCACCACCCCGTGATGTTTTTCTCACTCCTACTAGTGAATCTAATGTAACACACACCCATACAATGCGCACCACCCCGTGATGTTTTTCTCACTCCTACTAGTGAATCTAATGTAACACACACCCATACAATGCGCACCACCCCGTGATGTTTTTCTCACTCCTACTAGTGAATCTAATGTAACACACACCCATACAATGCGCACCACCCCGTGATGTTTTTCTCACTCCTACTAATGAATCTAATGTAACACACACCCATACAATGCGCACCACCCCGTGATGTTTTTCTCACTCCTACTAGTGAATCTAATTTAACACACACCCATACAAGGCGCACCACCCCGTCATGTTTTTCTCACTCCTACTAGTGAATCTAATGTAACACACACCCATACAAGGCGCACCACCCCGTGATGTTTTTCTCACTCCTACTAGTGAATCTAATGTAACACACACCCATACAAGGCGCACCACCCCGTGATGTTTTTCTCACTCCTAATAGTGAATCTAATGTAACACACACCCATACAAGGCGCACCACCCCGTGATGTTTTTCTCACTGCTACTAGTGAATCTAATGTAACACACAGCCCTACAAGGCGAACCACCCCGTGATGTTTTTCTCACTGCTACTAGTGAATCTAATGTAACACACACCCATACAAGGCGCACCACCCCGTGATGTTTTTCTCACTCCTACTAGTGAATCTAATGTAACACACACCCATACAAGGCGCACCACCCCGTGATGTTTTTCTCACTCCTACTAGTGAATCTAATGTAACACACACCCATACAAGGCGCACCACCCCGTGATGTTTTTCTCACTCCTACTAGTGAATCTAATGTAACACACACCCATACAATGCGCACCACCCCGTGATGTTTTTCTCACTGCTACTAGTGAATCTAATGTAACACACACCCATACAATGCGCACCACCCCGTGATGTTTTTCTCACTCCTACTAGTGAATCTAATGTAACACACACCCATACAATGCGCACCACCCCGTGATGATTTTCTCACTCCTACTAGTGAATGTAATGTAACACACACCCATACAATGCGCACCACCCCGTGATGTTTTTCTCACTCCTACTAGTGAATGTAATGTAACACACACCCATACAATGCGCACCACCCCGTGATGTTTTTCTCACTCCTACCAGTGTATGTATTGTAACACACACCCATACAATGCGCACCACCCCGTGATGTTTATCTCACTGCTACTAGTGTATGTATTGTAACACACACCCATTCAATGCGCACCACCCCGTGATGTTTTTCTCACTCCTACTAGTGAATCTAATGTAACACACACCCATACAAGGCGCACCACCCCATGATGTTTTTCTCACTCCTACTAGTGAATCTAATGTAACACACACCCATACAATGCGCACCACACCGTGATGTTTTTCTCACTCCTACTAGTGAATCTAATGTAACACACACCCATACAATGCGCAACACCCCGTGATGTTTTTCTCACTCCTACTAGTGAATCTAATGTAACACACACCCATACGAGGCGCACCACCCCGTGATGTTTTTCTCACTCCTACTAGTGTATCTAATGTAACACACACCCATACAAGGCGCACCACCCCGTGATGTTTTTCTCACTCCTACTAGTGAATCTAATGTAACACACACCCATACAAGGTGCACCAACCCGTGATGTTTTTCTCACTCCTACTAGTGAATCTAATGTAACACACACCCATACAAGGTCCACCACCCCGTGATGTTTTTCTCACTCCGACTAGTGAATCTAATGTAACACACACCCATACAATGCGCACCACCCCGTGATGTTTATCTCACTCCTACTAGTGAATGTAATGTAACACACACCCATACAATGCGCACCACCCGTGATGTTTTTCTCACTCCTACTAGTGAATGTAATGAAACACACACCCATACAATGCGCACCACCCCGTGATGTTTTTCTCACTGCTACTAGTGAATCTAATGTAACACACACCTATACAATGCGCACCACCCCGTGATGTTTTTCTCACTCCTACTAGTGAATCTAATGTAACACACATCCATACAATGCGCACCACCCCGTGATGTTTTTCTCACTCCTACTAGTGAATGTAATGTAACACACACCCATACAATGCGCACCACCCCGTGATGTTTTTCTCACTCCTACTAGTGCATCTAATGTAACACACACCCATACAATGCGCACCACCCCGTGATGTTTTTCTCACTGCTACTAGTGAATCTAATGTAACACACACCCATACAATGCGCACCACCCCGTGATGTTTTTCTCACTCCTACTAGTGAATCTAATGTAACACACACCCAGACAATGCGCACCACCCCATGATGTTTTTCTCACTCCTACTAGTGAATCTAATGTAACAAACACCCATACAATGCGCACCACCCCGTGATGTTTTTCTCACTGCTACTAGTGAATCTAATGTAACACACACCCATACAATGCGCACCACCCCGTGATGTTTTTCTCACTCCTACTAGTGAATCTAATGTAACACACACCCATACAATGCGCACCACCCCGTGATGTTTTTCTCACTCCTACTAGTGAATCTAATGTAACACACACCCATACAAGGCGCACCACCCCGTGATGTTTTTCTCACTCCTACTAGTGTATCTAATGTAACACACACCCATACAAGGCGCACCACCCCGTGATGTTTTTCTCACTCCTACTAGTGAATCTAATGTAACACACACCCATACAATGCGCACCACCCCGTGATGTTTTTCTCACTGCTACTAGTGAATCTAATGTAACACACACCTATACAATGCGCACCACCCCGTGATGTTTTTCTCACTCCTACTAGTGAATCTAATGTAACACACATCCATACAATGCGCACCACCCCGTGATGTTTTTCTCACTCCTACTAGTGAATGTAATGTAACACACACCCATACAATGCGCACCACCCCGTGATGTTTTTCTCACTCCTACTAGTGCATCTAATGTAACACACACCCATACAATGCGCACCACCCGTGATGTTTTTCTCACTCCTACTAGTGAATGTAATGAAACACACACCCATACAATGCGCACCACCCCGTGATGTTTTTCTCACTGCTACTAGTGAATCTAATGTAACACACACCTATACAATGCGCACCACCCCGTGATGTTTTTCTCACTCCTACTAGTGAATCTAATGTAACACACATCCATACAATGCGCACCACCCCGTGATGTTTTTCTCACTCCTACTAGTGAATGTAATGTAACACACACCCATACAATGCGCACCACCCCGTGATGTTTTTCTCACTCCTACTAGTGCATCTAATGTAACACACACCCATACAATGCGCACCACCCCGTGATGTTTTTCTCACTGCTACTAGTGAATCTAATGTAACACACACCCATACAATGCGCACCACCCCGTGATGTTTTTCTCACTCCTACTAGTGAATCTAATGTAACACACACCCAGACAATGCGCACCACCCCATGATGTTTTTCTCACTCCTACTAGTGAATCTAATGTAACAAACACCCATACAATGCGCACCACCCCGTGATGTTTTTCTCACTGCTACTAGTGAATCTAATGTAACACACACCCATACAATGCGCACCACCCCGTGATGTTTTTCTCACTCCTACTAGTGAATCTAATGTAACACACACCCATACAATGCGCACCACCCCGTGATGTTTTTCTCACTCCTACTAGTGAATCTAATGTAACACACACCCATACAAGGCGCACCACCCCGTGATGTTTTTCTCACTCCTACTAGTGAATGTAATGTAACACACACACATACAATGCGCACCACCCCGTGATGTTTTTCTCACTCCTACTAGTGCATCTAATGTAACACACACCCATACAATGCGCACCACCCCGTGATGTTTTTCTCACTGCTACTAGTGAATCTAATGTAACACACATCCATACAATGCGCACCACCCCGTGATGTTTTTCTCACTCCTACTAGTGAATGTAATGTAACACACACCCATACAATGCGCACCACCCCGTGATGTTTTTCTCACTCCTACTAGTGCATCTAATGTAACACACACCCATACAATGCGCACCACCCCGTGATGTTTTTCTCACTGCTACTAGTGAATCTAATGTAACACACACCCATACAATGCGCACCACCCCGTGATGTTTTTCTCACTGCTACTAGTGAATCTAATGTAACACACACCCATACAATGCGCACCACCCCGTGATGTTTTTCTCACTCCTACTAGTGAATCTAATGTAACACACACCCAGACAATGCGCACCACCCCATGATGTTTTTCTCACTCCTACTAGTGAATCTAATGTAACAAACACCCATACAATGCGCACCACCCCGTGATGTTTTTCTCACTGCTACTAGTGAATCTAATGTAACACACACCCATACAATGCGCACCACCCCGTGATGTTTTTCTCACTCCTACTAGTGAATCTAATGTAACACACACCCATACAATGCGCACCACCCCGTGATGTTTTTCTCACTCCTACTAGTGAATCTAATGTAACACACACCCATACAAGGCGCACCACCCCGTGATGTTTTTCTCACTCCTACTAGTGTATCTAATGTAACACACACCCATACAAGGCGCACCACCCCGTGATGTTTTTCTCACTCCTACTAGTGAATCTAATGTAACACACACCCATACAAGGCGCACCACCCCGTGATGTTTTTCTCACTCCTACTAGTGAATCTAATGTAACACACACCCATACAATACGCACCACCCCGTGATGTTTTTCTCACTCCTACTAGTGAATCTAATGTAACACACATCCATACAATGCGCACCACCCCGTGATGTTTTTCTCACTCCTACTAGTGAATGTAATGTAACACACACCCATACAATGCGCACCACCCCGTGATGTTTTTCTCACTCCTACTAGTGCATCTAATGTAACACACACCCATACAATGCGCACCACCCCGTGATGTTTTTCTCACTGCTACTAGTGAATCTAATGTAACACACACCCATACAATGCGCACCACCCCGTGATGCTTTTCTCACTCCTATTAGTGAATGTAATGTAACACACACCCATACAATGCGCACCACCCCGTGATGTTTTTCTCACTCCTACTAGTGAATCTAATGTAACACACACCCATACAATGCGCACCACCCCGTGATGTTTTTCTCACTGCTACTAGTGAATCTAATGTAACACACACCCATACAATGCGCACCACCCCGTGATGTTTTTCTCACTCCTACTAGTGAATGTAATGTAACACACACCCATACAATGCGCACCACCCCGTGATGTTTTTCTCACTGCTACTAGTGAATCTAATGTAACACACACCCATACAATGCGCACCACCCCGTGATGCTTTTCTCACTCCTATTAGTGAATGTAATGTAACACACACCCATACAATGCGCACCACCCCGTGATGTTTTTCTCACTCCTACTAGTGAATCTAATGTAACACCCACCCATACAATGCGCACCACCCCGTGATGTTTTTCTCACTCCTACTAGTGAATCTAATGTAACACACACCCATACATTGCGCACCACCCCGTGATGTTTTTCTCACTCCTACTAGTGAATGTAATGTAACACACACCCATACAATGCGCACCACCCCGTGATGTTTTTCTCACTCCTACCAGTGTATGTATTGTAACACACACCCATACAATGCGCACCACCCCGTGATGTTTATCTCACTGCTACTAGTGTATGTATTGTAACACACACCCATACAATGCACACCACCCCTTGATGTTTTTCTCACTCCTACTAGTGAATCTAATGTAACACACACCCATACAAGGCGCACCACCCCATGATGTTTTTCTCACTCCTACTAGTGAATCTAATGTAACACACACCCATACAATGCGCACCACCCCGTGATGTTTTTCTCACTCCTACTAGTGAATCTAATGTAACACACACCCATACAATGCGCACAACCCCGTGATGCTTTTCTCACTCGTATTAGTGAATCTAATGTAACACACACCCATACAATGCGCACCACCCCGTGATGTTTTTCTCACTCCTACTAGTGAATCTAATGTAACACACACCCATACAATGCGCACCACCCCGTGATGTTTTTCTCACTCCTACTAGTGAATCTAATGTAACACACACCCATACAATGCGCACCACCCCGTGATGTTTTTCTCACTCCTACTAGTGAATCTAATGTAACACACACCCATACAATGCGCACCACCCCGTGATGTTTTTCTCACTCCTACTAGTGAATGTAATGTAACACACACCCATACAATGCGCACCACCCCGTGATGTTTTTCTCACTGCTACTAGTGAATCTAATGTAACACACACCCATACAATGCGCACCACCCCGTGATGTTTTTCTCACTCCTACTAGTGAATCTAATGTAACACACACCCATACAATGCGCACCACCCCGTGATGTTTTTCTCACTGCTACTAGTGAATCTAATGTAACACACACCCATACAATGCGCACCACCCCGTGATGTTTTTCTCACTCCTACTAGTGAATGTAATGTAACACACACCCATACAAGGCGCACCACCCCGTGATGTTTTTCTCACTCCTACTAGTGAATGTAATGTAACACACACCCATACAAGGCGCACCACCCCGTGATGTTTTTCTCACTCCTACTAATGAATCTAATATAACACACACCCATACAATGCGCACCACCCCGTGATGTTTTTCTCACTCCTACTAGTGAATCTAATGTAACACACACCCATACAATGGGCACCACCCCGTGATGTTTTTCTCACTCCTACTAGTGAATCTAATGTAACACACACCCATACAATGTGCACCACCACGTGATGTTTTTCTCACTCCTACTAGTGAATGTAATGTAACACACACCCATACAAGGCTCACCACCCCGTGATGTTTTTCTCACTCCTACTAGTGAATCTAATGTAACACACACCCATACAAGGTGCACCACCCCGTGATGTTTTTCTCACTCCTACCAGTGAATGTAACGTAACACACACCCATACAAGGCGCACCACCCCGTGATGTTTTTCTCACTCCTACTAGTGAATGTAATGTAACACACACCCATACAATGCGCACCACCCCGTGATGTTTTTCTCACTCCTACTAGTGAATCTAATGTAACACACACCCATACAATGCGCACCACCCCGTAATGTTTTTCTCACTCCTACTAGTGAATCTAATGTAACACACACCCATACAAGGCGCACCACCCCGTGATGTTTTTCTCACTCCTACTAGTGTATCTAATGTAACACACACCCATACAAGGCGCACCACCCCGTGATGTTTTTCTCACTCCTACTAGTGAATCTAATGTAACACACACCCATACAATGCGCACCACCCCGTGATGTTTTTCTCACTGCTACTAGTGAATCTAATGTAACACACACCTATACAATGCGCACCACCCCGTGATGTTTTTCTCACTCCTACTAGTGAATCTAATGTAACACACATCCATACAATGCGCACCACCCCGTGATGTTTTTCTCACTCCTACTAGTGAATGTAATGTAACACACACCCATACAATGCGCACCACCCCGTGATGTTTTTCTCACTCCTACTAGTGCATCTAATGTAACACACACCCATACAATGCGCACCACCCCGTGATGTTTTTCTCACTGCTACTAGTGAATCTAATGTAACACACACCCATACAATGCGCACCACCCCGTGATGTTTTTCTCACTCCTACTAGTGAATCTAATGTAACACACACCCAGACAATGCGCACCACCCCATGATGTTTTTCTCACTCCTACTAGTGAATCTAATGTAACAAACACCCATACAATGCGCACCACCCCGTGATGTTTTTCTCACTGCTACTAGTGAATCTAATGTAACACACACCCATACAATGCGCACCACCCCGTGATGTTTTTCTCACTCCTACTAGTGAATCTAATGTAACACACACGCATACAATGCGCACCACCCCGTGATGTTTTTCTCACTCCTACTAGTGAATCTAATGTAACACACACCCATACAAGGCGCACCACCCCGTGATGTTTTTCTCACTCCTACTAGTGTATCTAATGTAACACACACCCATACAAGGCGCACCACCCCGTGATGTTTTTCTCACTCCTACTAGTGAATCTAATGTAACACACACCCATACAAGGCGCACCACCCCGTGATGTTTTTCTCACTCCTACTAGTGAATCTAATGTAACACACACCCATACAATACGCACCACCCCGTGATGTTTTTCTCACTCCTACTAGTGAATCTAATGTAACACACATCCATACAATGCGCACCACCCCGTGATGTTTTTCTCACTCCTACTAGTGAATGTAATGTAACACACACCCATACAATGCGCACCACCCCGTGATGTTTTTCTCACTCCTACTAGTGCATCTAATGTAACACACACCCATACAATGCGCACCACCCCGTGATGTTTTTCTCACTGCTACTAGTGAATCTAATGTAACACACACCCATACAATGCGCACCACCCCGTGATGCTTTTCTCACTCCTATTAGTGAATGTAATGTAACACACACCCATACAATGCGCACCACCCCGTGATGTTTTTCTCACTCCTACTAGTGAATCTAATGTAACACACACCCATACAATGCGCACCACCCCGTGATGTTTTTCTCACTGCTACTAGTGAATCTAATGTAACACACACCCATACAATGCGCACCACCCCGTGATGTTTTTCTCACTCCTACTAGTGAATGTAATGTAACACACACCCATACAATGCGCACCACCCCGTGATGTTTTTCTCACTGCTACTAGTGAATCTAATGTAACACACACCCATACAATGCGCACCACCCCGTGATGCTTTTCTCACTCCTATTAGTGAATGTAATGTAACACACACCCATACAATGCGCACCACCCCGTGATGTTTTTCTCACTCCTACTAGTGAATCTAATGTAACACCCACCCATACAATGCGCACCACCCCGTGATGTTTTTCTCACTCCTACTAGTGAATCTAATGTAACACACACCCATACATTGCGCACCACCCCGTGATGTTTTTCTCACTCCTACTAGTGAATGTAATGTAACACACACCCATACAATGCGCACCACCCCGTGATGTTTTTCTCACTCCTACCAGTGTATGTATTGTAACACACACCCATACAATGCGCACCACCCCGTGATGTTTATCTCACTGCTACTAGTGTATGTATTGTAACACACACCCATACAATGCACACCACCCCTTGATGTTTTTCTCACTCCTACTAGTGAATCTAATGTAACACACACCCATACAAGGCGCACCACCCCATGATGTTTTTCTCACTCCTACTAGTGAATCTAATGTAACACACACCCATACAATGCGCACCACCCCGTGATGTTTTTCTCACTCCTACTAGTGAATCTAATGTAACACACACCCATACAATGCGCACAACCCCGTGATGCTTTTCTCACTCGTATTAGTGAATCTAATGTAACACACACCCATACAATGCGCACCACCCCGTGATGTTTTTCTCACTCCTACTAGTGAATCTAATGTAACACACACCCATACAATGCGCACCACCCCGTGATGTTTTTCTCACTCCTACTAGTGAATCTAATGTAACACACACCCATACAATGCGCACCACCCCGTGATGTTTTTCTCACTCCTACTAGTGAATCTAATGTAACACACACCCATACAATGCGCACCACCCCGTGATGTTTTTCTCACTCCTACTAGTGAATGTAATGTAACACACACCCATACAATGCGCACCACCCCGTGATGTTTTTCTCACTGCTACTAGTGAATCTAATGTAACACACACCCATACAATGCGCACCACCCCGTGATGTTTTTCTCACTCCTACTAGTGAATCTAATGTAACACACACCCATACAATGCGCACCACCCCGTGATGTTTTTCTCACTGCTACTAGTGAATCTAATGTAACACACACCCATACAATGCGCACCACCCCGTGATGTTTTTCTCACTCCTACTAGTGAATGTAATGTAACACACACCCATACAAGGCGCACCACCCCGTGATGTTTTTCTCACTCCTACTAGTGAATGTAATGTAACACACACCCATACAAGGCGCACCACCCCGTGATGTTTTTCTCACTCCTACTAATGAATCTAATATAACACACACCCATACAATGCGCACCACCCCGTGATGTTTTTCTCACTCCTACTAGTGAATCTAATGTAACACACACCCATACAATGGGCACCACCCCGTGATGTTTTTCTCACTCCTACTAGTGAATCTAATGTAACACACACCCATACAATGTGCACCACCACGTGATGTTTTTCTCACTCCTACTAGTGAATGTAATGTAACACACACCCATACAAGGCTCACCACCCCGTGATGTTTTTCTCACTCCTACTAGTGAATCTAATGTAACACACACCCATACAAGGTGCACCACCCCGTGATGTTTTTCTCACTCCTACCAGTGAATGTAACGTAACACACACCCATACAAGGCGCACCACCCCGTGATGTTTTTCTCACTCCTACTAGTGAATGTAATGTAACACACACCCATACAAGGCGCACCACCCCGTGATGTTTTTCTCACTCCTACTCGTGAATGTAATGTAACACACACCCATACAAGACGCACCACCCCGTGATGTTTTTCTCACTGCTACTAGTGAATCTAATGTAACACACACCCATACAAGGCGCACCACCCCGTGATGTTTTTCTCACTCCTACTAGTGAATCTAATGTAACACACACCCATACAATGCGCACCACCCCGTGATGTTTTTCTCACTCCTACTAGTGAATCTAATGTAACACACACCCATACAATGCGCACCACCCCGTGATGTTTTTCTCACTCCTACTAGTGAATCTAATGTAACACACACCCATACAGTGCGCACCACCCCGTGATGTTTTTCTCACTCCTACTAGTGAATCTAATGTAACACACACCCATACAATGCGCACCACCCAGTGATGATTTTCTCACTCCTACTAGTGAATGTAATGTAACACACACCCATACAAGGCGCACCACCCCGTGATGTTTTTCTCACTCCTACTAGTGAATGTAATGTAACACACACCCATACAAGGCGCACCACCCCGTGATGTTTTTCTCACTCCTACTAGTGAATATAATGTAACACACACCCATACAATGCGCACCACCCCGTGATGTTTTTCTCACTCCTACTAGTTAATCTAATGTAACACACACCCATACAATGCGCACCACCCCGTGATGTTTTTCTCACTCCTACTAGTGAATCTAATGTAACACACACCCATACAATGCGCACCACCCCGTGATGTTTTTCTCACTCCTACTAGTGAATGTAATGTAACACACACCCATACAAGGCGCACCACCCCGTGATGTTTTTCTCACTCCTACTAGTGAATCTAATGTAACACACACCCATACAAGGCGCACCACCCCGTGATGTTTTTCTCACTCCTACTAGTGAATGTAATGTAACACACACCCATACAAGGCGCACCACCCCGTGATGTTTTTCTCACTCCTACTAGTGAATGTAATGTAACACACACCCATATAAGGCGCACCACCCCGTGATGTTTTTCTCACTCCTACTAGTGAATGTAATGTAACACACACCCATACAAGGCGCACCACCCCGTGATGTTTTTCTCACTCCTACTAGTGAATCTAATGTAACACACACCCATACAAGGTGCACCACCCCGTGATGTTTTTCTCACTCCTACCAGTGAATGTAATGTAACACACACCCATACAAGGCGCACCACCCCGTGATGTTTTTCTCACTCCTACTAGTGAATGTAATGTAACACACACCCATACAAGGCGCACCACCCCGTGATGTTTTTCTCACTCCTACTAGTGAATGTAATGTAACACACACCCATACAAGGCGCACCACCCCGTGATGTTTTTCTCACTGCTACTAGTGAATCTAATGTAACACACACCCATACAAGGCGCACCACCCCGTGATGTTTTTCTCACTCCTACTAGTGAATCTAATGTAACACACACCCATACAATGCGCACCACCCCTTGATGTTTTTCTCACTCCTACTAGTGAATCTAATGTAACACACACCCATACAATGCGCACCACCCCGTGATGTTTTTCTCACTCCTACTAGTGAATCTAATGTAACACACACCCATACAATGCGCACCACCCCGTGATGTTTTTCTCACTCCTACTAGTGAATCTAATGTAACACACACCCATACAATGCGCACCACCCCGTGATGTTTTTCTCACTCCTACTAGTGAATGTAATGTAACACACACCCATACAATGCGCACCACACCGTGATATTTTTCTCACTCCTACTAGTGAATGTAATGTAACACACACCCATACATTGCGCACCACCCCGTGATGTTTTTCTCACTCCTACTAGTGAATGTATTGTAACACACACCCATACAATGCGCACCACCCCGTGATGTTTTTCTCACTCCTACTAGTGAATGTAATGTAACACAAACCCATACAATGCGCACCACCCCGTGATGTTTTTCTCACTCCTACTAGTGAATGTAATGTAACACACACCCATACAATGCGCACCACCCCGTGATGTTTTTCTCACTCCTACTAGTGAATCTAATGTAACACACACCCATACAATGCGCACCACCCCGTGATGTTTTTCTCACTCTTACTAGTGAATCTAATGTAACACACACCCATACAATGCGCACCACCCCGTGATGTTTTTCTCACTCCTACTAGTGAATCTAATGTAACACACACCCATACAATGCGCACCACCCCGTGATGTTTTTCTCACTCCTACTAGTGAATCTAATGTAACACACACCAATACAATGCGCACCACCCCGTGATGTTTTTCTCACTGCTACTAGTGAATTTAATGTAACACACACCCATACAATGCGCACCACCCCGTGATGTTTTTCTCACTGCTACTAGTGAATCGAATGTAACACACACCCATACAATGCGCACCACCCCGTGATGTTTTTCTCACTGCTACTAGTGAATGTAATGTAACACACACCCATACAATGCGCACCACCCCGTGATGTTTTTCTCACTCCTACTAGTGAATGTAATGTAACACCCACCCATACAATGCGCACCACCCCGTGATGTTTTTCTCACTCCTACTAGTGAATCTAATGTAACACACACCCATACAATGCGCACCACCCCGTGATGTTTTTCTCACTGCTACTAGTGAATGTAAAGTAACACACACCCATACAATGCGCACCACCCCGTGATGTTTTTCTCACTCCTACTAGTGAATCTAATGTAACACACACCCATACAATGCGCACCACCCCGTGATGTTTTTCTCACTGCTACTAGTGAATCTAATGTAACACACACCCATACAATGCGCACCACCCCGTGATGTTTTTCTCACTCCTACTAGTGAATGTAATGTAACACACACCCATACAATGCGCACCACCCCGTGATGTTTTTCTCACTCCTACTAGTGAATCTAATGTAACACACACCCATACAATGCGCACCACCCCGTGATCTTTTTCTCACTCCTACTAGTGAATCTAATGTAACACACACCCATACAATGCGCACCACCCCGTGATGTTTTTCTCACTCCTACTAGTGAATCTAATGTAACACACACCCATACAATGCGCACCACCCCGTGATGTTTTTCTCACTCCTACTAGTGAATCTAATGTAACACACACCCATACAATGCGCACCACCCCGTGATGTTTTTCTCACTCCTACTAGAGGATGTAATGTAACACACACCCATACAATGCGCACCACCCCGTGATGTTTTTCTCACTGCTACTAGTGAATGTAATGTAACACACACCCATACAATGCGCACCACCCCGTGATGTTTTTCTCACTCCTACTAGTGAATCTAATGTAACACACACCCATACAATGCGCACCACCCCGTGATGTTTTTCTCACTCCTACTAGTGAATCTAATGTAACACACACCCATACAATGCGCACCACCCCGTGATGTTTTTCTCACTCCTACTAGTGAATCTAATGTAACACACACCCATACAATGCGCACCACCCCGTGATGTTTTTCTCACTCCTACTAGTGAATCTAATGTAACACACACCCATACAAGGCGCACCACCCCGTGATGTTTTTCTCACTCCTACTAGTGAATCTAATGTAACACACACCCATACAAGGCGCACCACCCCGTGATGTTTTTCTCACTGCTACTAGTGAATGTAATGTAACACACACCCATACAAGGCGCCCCACCCCGTGATGTTTTTCTCACTCCTACTAGTGAATCTAATGTAACACACACCCATACAATGCGCACCACCCCGTGATGTTTTTCTCACTCCTACTAGTGAATCTAATGTAACACACACCCATACAATGCGAACCACCCCGTGATGTTTTTCTCACTGCTACTAGTGAATGTAATGTAACACACACCCATACAATGCGCACCACCCCGTGATGTTTTTCTCACTCCTACTAGTGAATGTAATGTAACACACACCCATACAATGCGCACCACCCCGTGATGTTTTTCTCACTCCTACTAGTGAATCTAATGTAACACACACCCATACAATGCGCACCACCCCGTGATGTTTTTCTCACTCCTACTAGTGAATCTAATGTAACACACACCCATACAATGCGAACCACCCCTTGATGTTTTTCTCACTCCTACTAGTGAATGTAATGTAACACACACCCATACAATGCGCACCACCCCGTGATGTTTTTCTCACTGCTACTAGTGAATCTAATGTAACACACACCCATACAATGCGCACCACCCCGTGATGTTTTTCTCACTCCTACTAGTGAATCTAATGTAACACACACCCATACAATGCGCACCACCCCGTGATGTTTTTCTCACTCCTACTAGTGAATCTAATGTAACACACACCCATACAATGCGCACCACCCCGTGATGTTTTTCTCACTCCTACTAGTGAATCTAATGTAACACACACCCATACAATGCGCACCACCCCGTGATGTTTTTCTCACTCCTACTAGTGAATCTAATGTAACACACACCCATACAATGCGCACCACCCCGTGATGTCTTTCTCACTCCTACTAGTGAATCTAATGTAACACACACCCATACAATGCGCACCACCCCGTGATGTTTTTCTCACTCCTACTAGAGGATGTAATGTAACACACACCCATAAAATGCGCACCACCCCGTGATGTTTTTCTCACTGCTACTAGTGAATGTAATGTAACACACACCCATACAATGCGCACCACCCCGTGATGTTTTTCTCACTCCTGCTAGTGAATCTAATGTAACACACACCCATACAATGCGCACCACCCCGTGAAGTTTTTCTCACTCCTACTAGTGAATCTAATGTAACACACACCCATACAATGCGCACCACCCCGTGATGTTTTTCTCACTCCTACTAGTGAATCTAATGTAACACACACCCATTCAATGCGCACCACCCCGTGATGTTTTTCTCACTCCTACTAGTGAATCTAATGTAACACACACCCATACAATGCGCACCACCCCGTGATGTTTTTCTCACTCCTACTAGTGAATCTAATGTAACACACACCCATACAATGCGCACCACCCCGTGATGTTTTTCTCACTCCTACTAGTGAATCTAATGTAACACACACCCATACAATGCGCACCACCCCGTGATGTTTTTCTCACTCCTACTAGTGAATCTAATGTAACACACACCCATACAATGCGCACCACCCCGTGATGTTTTTCTCACTCCTACTAGTGAATCTAATGTAACACACACCCATACAATGCGCACCACCCCGTGATGTTTTTCTCACTCCTACTAGTGAATCTAATGTAACACACACCCATACAAGGCGCACCACCCCGTGATGTTTTTCTCACTCCTACTAGTGAATCTAATGTAACACACACCCATACAAGGCGCACCACCCCGTGATGTTTTTCTCACTGCTACTAGTGAATGTAATGTAACACACACCCATACAAGGCGCACCACCCCGTGATGTTTTTCTCACTCCTACTAGTGAATCTAATGTAACACACACCCATACAATGCGCACCACCCCGTGATGTTTTTCTCACTCCTACTAGTGAATCTAATGTAACACACACCCATACAATGCGCACCACCCCGTGATGTTTTTCTCACTGCTACTAGTGAATGTAATGTAACACACACCCATACAATGCGCACCACCCCGTGATGTTTTTCTCACTCCTACTAGTGAATCTAATGTAACACACACCCATACAATGCGCACCACCCCGTGATGTTTTTCTCACTCCTACTAGTGAATCTAATGTAACACACACCCATACAATGCGCACCACCCCGTGATGTTTTTCTCACTGCTACTAGTGAATCTAATGTAACACACACCCATACAATGCGCACCACCCCGTGATGTTTTTCTCACTCCTACTAGTGAATCTAATGTAACACACACCCATACAATGCGCACCACCCCGTGATGTTTTTCTCACTGCTACTAGTGAATCTAATGTAACACACACCCATACAATGCGCACCACCCCGTGATGTATTTCTCACTCCTACTAGTGAATGTAATGTAACACACACCCATACAATGCGCACCACCCCGTGATGTTTTTCTCACTCCTACTAGTGAATGTAATGTAACACACACCCATACAATGCGCACCACCCCGTGATGTTTTTCTCACTCCTACTAGTGAATGTAATGTAACACACACCCATACAATGCGCACCACCCCGTGATGTTTTTCTCACTCCTACTAGTGAATGTAATGTAACACACACCCATACAATGCGCACCACCCCGTGATGTTTTTCTCACTCCTACTAGTGAATGTAATGTAACACACACCCATACAATGCGCACCACCCCGTGATGTTTTTCTCACTCCTACTAGTGAATGTAATGTAACACACACCCATACAATGCGCACCACCCCGTGATGTTTTTCTCACTCCTACTAGTGAATGTAATGTAACACACACCCATACAATGCGCACCACCCCGTGATGTTTTTCTCACTCCTACTAGTGAATGTAATGTAACACGCACCCATAAAATGCGCACCACCCCGTGATGTTTTTCTCACTCCTACTAGTGAATGTAATGTAACACACACCCATACATTGCGCACCACCCCGTGATGTTTTTCTCACTCCTACTAGTGAATGTAATGTAACACACACCCATACAATGCGCACCACCCCGTGATCTTTTTCTCACTCCTACTAGTGAATGTAATGTAACACACACCCATACAATGCGCACCACCCCGTGATGTTTTTCTCACTCCTACTAGTGAATCTAATGTAACACACACCCATACAATGCGCACCACCCCGTGATGTTTTTCTCACTCCTACTAGTGAATCTAATGTAATACACACCCATACAATGCGCACCACCCCGTGATGTTTTTCTCACTGCTACTAGTGAATCTAATGTAACACACACCCATACAATGCGCACCACCCCGTGATGTTTTTCTCACTCCTACTAGTGAATCTAATGTAACACACACCCATACAATGCGCACCACCCCGTGATGTTTTTCTCACTCCTACTAGTGAATCTAATGTAACACACACCCATACAATGCGCACCGCCCCGTGATGTTTTTCTCACTCCTACTAGTGAATCTAATGTAACACACACCCATACAATGCGCACCACCCCGTGATGTTTTTCTCACTCCTACTAGTGAATCTAATGTAACACACACCCATACAATGCGCACCACCCCGTGATGTTTTTCTCACTCCTACTAGTGAATCTAATGTAACACACACCCATACAATGCGCACCACCCCGTGATGTTTTTCTCACTCCTACTAGTGAATCTAATGTAACACACACCCATACAATGCGCACCACCCCCGTGATGTTTTTCTCACTCCTACTAGTGAATGTAATGTAACACACACCCATACAATACGCACCACCCCGTGATGTTTTTCTCACTCCTACTAGTGAATCTAATGTAACACACACCCATACAATGCGCACCACCCCGTGATGTTTTTCTCACTCCTACTAGTGAATGTAATGTAACACACACCCATACAATGCGCACCACCGCGTGATGTTTTTCTCACTCCTACTAGTGAATGTAATGTAACACACACCCATACAATGCGTACCACCCCGTGATGTTTTTCTCACTCCTACTAGTGAATGTAATGTAACACACACCCATGCAATGCGCACCACCCCGTGATGTTTTTCTCACTCCTACTAGTGAATGTAATGTAACACACACCCATACAATGCGAACCACCCCTTGATGTTTTTCTCACTCCTACTAGTGAATGTAATGTAACACACACCCATACAATGCGCACCACCCCGTGATGTTTTTCTCACTCCTACTAGTGAATGTAATGTAACACACACCCATACAATGCGCACCACCCCGTGATGTTTTTCTCACTGCTACTAGTGAATCTAATGTAACACACACCCATACAATGCGCACCACCCCGTGATGTTTTTCTCACTCCTACTAGTGAATCTAATGTAACACACACCCATACAATGCGCACCACCCCGTGATGTTTTTCTCACTCCTACTAGTGAATCTAATGTAACACACACCCATACAATGCGCACCACCCCGTGATGTTTTTCTCACTGCTACTAGTGAATCTAATGTAACACACACCCATACAATGCGCACCAGCCCGTGACGTTTTTCTGACTCCTACTAGTGAATCTAATGTAACACACACCCATACAATGCGCACCACCCCGTGATGTTTCCCTCACTCCTACTAGTGAATCTAATGTAACACACACCCATACAATGCGCACCACCCCGTGATGTTTTTCTCACTCCTACTAGTGAAGGTGATGTAACACCCAACCATACAATGCGCACCACCCCGTGATGTTTTTCTCACTCCTACTAGTGAATCTA